>NC_136716.1:1732500-1815000 GCF_936440315.1 Barbus barbus | reverse complement strand
TATTTATGTTTTATTTGTATTTATTTTAGTAGATCAAGTTAAACTGAATGAAAATGAGAGAGGTTGCCTTGGCAACCAGATAAAATAAAATACATTTTAATAAAAATAAAAAAAATACAGCTTTTAATATTATTATATCATATTTTTAATTACATTATATTATATTTTATTTCAAGTAAAGAAAGTTTTTGGTTTAGCTTTAGTTAACTATAATAGCACTTTTTGTTACAGGCAAATATAGTAGGCTTGTTATTTGTTTTTTTATCCAACATTAATCCAAAATATTTATTTACCCAAAGACAAAAGCATTCTTAAAATGATTATTTATGACAAAGACTATATACTTAATCTATATATATATATTTATAGACATAAGCCAGAATGTTACTTTATGTGAGTCAATATAATATATTGTTTGTCTTTTTACAACTTAATTTCACCATAAACAAAAGCTAAATTAGCTATAATATGAAAATAATTTAGTTTAATGTTTAATTTCTTGGAAAGACCTTAATATTTATTGTGATGTCTTATAGACACACCAGAAAAATGAACAAAACCTATAATAATTTCTACTATATTTGTTTTTTTATATATATTAAAATTGAGTTATCCGCACTTGATTAAAGGAATATTTGTAGTCCGGAGGCCTTTTATGATGATGTGACGAGGATGGAGACACATCGGGGTATTTTATAAATAGACAGCAAGAAATACAGTGTATGGTTAGACCTTTACAATTAATAAGCAGTGAATCAGAGGAAAGATATTTATTTGTGGCAATATTAATCATCGCTCCATGGTTACAGTTTTACAGAGACATGCTCTGCAAACAAAACCCTCTGCGAACAAAAAATAAAAATTAATATTTTATTTTAAAAAATTGTTTAAACATATTTAATATTTAGAAATGTTTTTTTAAGTATTAAAAAATTATAATAATAAAATAATAAATATAAAAAAATGACAAAAAAAACTAAACAAAAGAAAATGACTAAAACTTTAACTAAAATACTGAAAAATATATAATTGATTATAAAAAAAACATGAAAATATAAAAAATCTCATTCAAAATATTAATCAAAACTATATTAATATCTCAGTTATACTAAAATAGCACTGCCGTCAAATTATTTGGACATTTTATATGTAAGCAGATGTTGGAAAAGTGACTGTTCTCTGTGTAATCACACACACAAATGCCTGTAAATGTTGAATTTATGAAGTCTGACCAAATTTCTATATATATATTTCCACTATTAATATTCTGTGATTAGTGGTTCATCATATAGCCCTTCACTGTCTGTGTTCATCTTCATGTCACAGCATTAAAAAACAGAAGCTTTAACTTACTTTGAATCAAATAAATAATAAGAAAAACAACTGCTGCGATATATGAGTCAGCCTCAGGATTGCTTATAGAGCCGTCAAACTGATATTTGCTGCATCTGAATATGTTTGGCAGCAGGAGGATTTCGTCAGATTGCCGTCAGTGATGAGCGTCTTTGATCTCAGTGATGCTCCATCATAAGTGTGTATATAATGTACTCATGAGCTGTATTAAGCAGTGAGTGTAGGAGTCACGCAGGGCTTTCCTCCCTCATCTAGAGCTCAGCTCGTGGGGAGTTATGTTCCAGGCCTTAGGGAGTTACAGAGACATATGGCAATACAATGCTCCTTCATTTTGAGCTCAGAGTCATTCGATGGATTAATGTAAACATGGCACTCACATGTGAAATCACACGCCTCTGCTGGGACGTCACGCTGAGAAATCTGCAATCTGCTCAAGTCACATGCGTTAGATCTGGACTCGACCAGAAACACACACACATGCATCACTTCTGTTTTTAGACACTGGATATCTCTAGGCAATATCATCCCTCTTCTCTTCTCTTCTCTTCTCTTCTCTTCTCTTCTCTTCTCTTCTCTTCTCTTGTCTTGTCTTGTCTTGTCTTGTCTTGTCTTGTCTTGTCTTGTCTTGTCTTGTCTTGTCTTGTCTTGTCTTGTCTTGTCTTGTCTTGTCTTGTCTTGTCTTGTCTTGTCTTGTCTTGTCTTGTCTTGTCTTCTCTTCTCTTGTCTTGTCTTGTCTTGTCTTGTCTTGTCTTGTCTTGTCTTGTCTTGTCTTGTCTTGTCTTGTCTTGTCTTGTCTTGTCTTGTCTTGTCTTGTCTTGTCTTGTCTTGTCTTCTCTTGTCTTGTCTTGTCTTGTCTTGTCTTGTCTTGTCTTGTCTTGTCTTGTCTTGTCTTCTCTTCTCTTCTCTTCTCTTGTCTTGTCTTGTCTTGTCTTGTCTTGTCTTCTCTATGATTGTTGTGACAGTGCATTATTGTTGGAGGTAGTATTTGTTATCATTCTTAATTGTATTAATTAATTATTTAATAAGTAATCCAGTGAATTATTACCAGCTCTCTGTGATACTCTTTGAACATATATTGTAATGACTGTTGTAACAATGTAATGTATTATTTATTGGTGGTGTTTTTTTGCTATTACTATTATTAATTTTATTAAATAATTATTTATATATTCAATTAGTTAATTAATGCATTGATGATAATAATAATAATACACATAATAACTATTTTTATAATAATAATAATAATTTTGCTATGACTAGCTCTCTGGAATACTTGATTCTGATTGGTCAACTGGAGCATTTAATTTTTTTCTCTCGTAATTTCCAAGTCTGTTTTATTTTCTTCTGTCATGTCTCTTGTTTGTTTATTCATTTGTTAAATAGCTGTGTAATGAGCAGGATAATACACAGTCAGTCGGTCATTATCAGAGCGATATCAGAACTGATCATCTGAACAGCTTTTATTCAGAGATAATGAGCGTCTGACTCTATATTATCTCTTACCTAGACGCCGTTTTGTCATTTTAATCGCTGAGATAAATGCTCTACTTTAAGACACACACACACACATCATAAACACACACACACAGCAGCAGCAGCAGCTATCCGGTTTGTTGTTTATGCCTGACTTTCACAGCTGACAGCATAAATGTATTGATTTTATTTCTTCACATCTCGCCTTCAGTGGTTTCCCCTCTGCATAATTGATGCTGTTTCCGCCTCTGGAAAGTTCCACTGCCTAATTTTGCTGACAGACACTATTATTATTATCACAAAAACTTCAATAGAGCATGCACTTTGTGCTGTTTTCCTCGATCAAATTTTCATGAAGTAAACAAACACTGGTTCTGAATGGAAGTTCTTCAGAATAATGTGTGAATCAGAGGCGTACGCTCGATGCTGGACAGACTCATTCATTGGTCTTTCTGGGTCTGTGTTTCACTGGTCAATAGAGCAGTGTTATTAATCAGAGCTGGTAGTTGTGCTTTTGTTTAGATTGAAATCTCCATTGATAAGAGTGATCAGTTTGCAGTGGGTACGTCATGTTCGTCTCATTCAGGGTGTTTTTATTGAGTAAGGATGTGTCTGTGTGACTCCAGGTGTGTGCTTGTAATGCTTGTAAGGCTGGTGTTATTATAATCACAAACATGACTCAAGGCCAGATCATCCTCTTCAACTCAATTACAGCTAAACTGATTGCATTAGTGTGTGTGTGTGTGTGTGTGTACCTGGTATGTATCATGTTATCGGGACCAAATATCATTTTTGACATTTTTGAGGTCCCATGGGGAAGCAAGCTTATAAATCATACAGAATTAGTTTTTGAAAATCTATAAATGCAGAATGTTTCCTGTGAGGGGTATGGTTAGGTGTAGGGCAATAGCACATAAAGTTTGTACAGTATAAAAATCATCATGCCTATGGGATGTCCCCACTTTTCACAAACACAAATGTGTGTGTGTGTGGTGTGCGCTCTGACAAACGCTCTCAAACAAGGGCTTGAACACATGATGATGATGATCACTCCTGACTGTGGACTGAATGCCAAAGAGTGCTTTTCTTTTCTGTCGGCTCTTATTGTAATTGTAGCACATCAAGTATTAAAAAACTGAAATAATTAGTACAAAAGAGTAAGTATAAATAATAAAGTATTCAGACCCTAAACTAAGAATGTAGTTTAAGCAACCATGGTGATAATTACACCCTCATTCTTTTTAGGTATGATGTGACAAACTTTGAATCCATCCATACATTCATCATCCATCTATCCATAAATCTACCATCCATCATCCATCCATCTATCTATTATCTATCGATCCATCCAATCACTCATCTATCTATTATCCATCGATCCATCCAATCACCCATCCATCCATCCATCCATCCATCCATCCAATCACTCATCCATCTATCCATCATCCATCCATCCAATCACCCATCCATCCATCCATCATCCATCATCCATCCATCCAATCATCCATCCATCCATCCATCATCCAATCACCCATCCATCATTCATCCATCATCCATCCATCCAATCACCCATCCATCCATCCATCATCCATCCATCCAATCACTCATCCATCCATCCATCCAACATCCAATCACCCATCCATCATTCATCCATCCATCCCTCCATCCAATCACCCATCCATCCATCCATCCAATCACCCATCCATCCATCATCCATTCATCCATCCAATCACCCATCCACCGATCCATCATCCATCCATCCATCATCCATCATCCATCCATCCATCCATCCATCCATCCATCCATCCAATCACCCATCCATCATTCATCCATCATCCATCCATCCAATCACCCATCCATCCATCCATCATCCATCCATCCAATCACTCATCCATCCATCCATCCATCATCCAATCACCCATCCATCATTCATCCATCCATCCCTCCATCCAATCACCCATCCATCCATCCATCCATCCAATCACCCATCCATCCATCATCCATTCATCCATCCAATCACCCATCCACCGATCCATCATCCATCCATCCATCATCCATCATCCATCCATCCATCCATCCAATCTCCCATCCATCATTCATCCAATCACCCATCCACCCATCCATCATCCATCATCCATCCATCCATCCATCCAATCACCCATCCACCCATCCATCATCCATCATCCATCATCTATCCATCCATCCAATCACCCATCCATCATTCATCCATCCATCCATCTATTATCCATCCATCCAATCACCCATCCATCATTCATCCATCCATCCATCTATTATCCATCCATACAATAACCCATCCATCCATCCAATCACCCATCCGTCCATCCATCCCTCCATCTATTATCCATCCATCCATCCATCCAATCACCCATCCATCTATCCATCATCCAATCACCCATCCATCTATCCATCATTCATCCATCTATCCATAAATCCACCATCCATCATTCATTTATCCATCCACCCCTCCATCCATCCATTATCAAGCCATCATTCATCCATCCATCTAAACTTTTTACTAAAATATTTTTTCAGATAATATAAAGATCTATACACCTATCTATACCCAAAATAAAAAGACAGAATATTATATCTGTATTTTATCTGTGTTATATAAATGTTATAGAAAATATATCATGCTTTTGAAGTATATCCAGGTATAGCTGTTGCTACTAAATTGAAAACATAAAAAATACATAATAATGATTATAAGAAGAAGAAATACAGAGACAACTATTATCAATGATATATAATTATAATTTGTAGTTATTTACATATATTTAATATAGTAACTATATTTTTATGTTATTCTATTTCATATATATCGTAAAATATCCATGTTACAAAAATACCTCATGGGAACTTACACTTCTTAATGCATCAACATAATTCATTATGCAAAAACATAGTTCATGTGTTCATTTAACATTTGACTGGTAGATACAATTGGGTGAGACCTAGTCATTTAATTTTAATGTTGGAAATGACAAAAGCAAAGACATTTATGCTGCTGCCGCCGACACACGAATGCATGTGCATGAGGACAGTGGCCTGTTTTTACAGAAAAGGTGAAAATTCATGCTCTGGTCAGGAAGAGCTGGAGTGAACATTTTCCACATTATACGTGAGCGTGCTGTTACTCCCAGGTCAAGTCTTAATGCTCGAGAGCATCAAATAACACCAGCGGTTATGAATTACAGTAACACTGTCACGCGCTGCACAGAAGAGAAACGTGCCATTGGAAGTTATTATATTGCCACTGAGGATGGCACACAACAATAGCGATGAAAAATCCCCTTTGAACATGTGCGTGGGCTGCAAATTCACAACAATAGACACATACGCACTTACACACTTTCATATTCATAATCTTCTGCTTCTCCAACAGCTGCCTGGTTTCAGTAGCTGTGCTACTCGTCCAATCAGAAACACCGACAGCTCATTATACAAAGCAACTGCTCCTTTTATCAAAGTTTATTAGTTTACTGTTTATGTATGCTGTCCTGATCGCCTCTCAATGAACAAATTACAGCATTAGAAGTGCACTCCGTCTTTCATAAGTATCACTCCATGTTTGTGACATCCTTCAGCGTGAGACAAATCTGAAAATCGTGATAAAAGAGCCTGTAAACACATTAGGGGGGGATTCACTAGGAACGGGCTGCACTTTATGATAACAACATTTATTGTTTTAATGCTGGACTGGTTAAACAAAAGGTCCTATTAGTTAAAGGAATAGGTCACCCAAAAACTAACATTTGCTGAAAATGCACTCTTCTTAACTAAAGTAGTTAATTAATGGTAACACTTTTCAAAAAAGGTTTCATTAGTTAAGCACATTAGTTAACATGAACTAACAATAAAAATACTTATATTCTTAGTTAAAATGAATTTCAAAGTTTACTAATACAGTACTAAAATCAAAAGTTGTATCTGTTAATATTAATGGATTAATGGATATCATATTAATGGAGCTGAGCTAGCTTGAAAAAGGGTTAACGATGATTAATAAATACTGCAATAATGCATTGACTAACATTAACTAATGGGACTTTATTGTAAAGTGTTACCAAAGAATGACAACAGAGATATTTCAAAACATTTAGCAAATGTTTAAACCGAATTTTGGTTGCTGTGTAAATAAGATGCATGTTTTTGCTCTGAAATATCACATAAAAATGTCAAGAGAGTTTAGTGGTGTAACCTTTTGCTCATAACTTTCCCATACTGCACACGTTTTTCATTGTTACTGATTAACATGTTCAGATGCTATACTGAGAACTCAATGCATGTTTGATTTGTTTTGTGAATTGAAGAGTTTTTCTTATTGTTTTATGTGAAATAAACAGCTGCTATAAACCATTTTATAAGGTTAAAGCAATTTCAGGGAAAGGATTTAAGGGTGCTTTTGAAATTTGCAAGCATTATAAATCATGATTAATGATGCTTGCTAAGACAAACATCACTTACAGGCACTTGACAAACAGATGACCTTTAGTATTACATTCCTCGCTGCAGAACTCTGAATGATAGCTCATGTTATTCTGTTTATTGAGCAGAGGTGTGCTATTACTTTTCATTTTCAGTGGACAAATGGTCATTAAAAATTCTCACGGACGAAATGAACTCAGTATCACCCAAAACACTTCAAAATGTCATCATGTGCAGGATTACAGTTGAAAATACAATTCATATCTTCCAAAATTGTAATTAACCTGTCTATCAAAGTATATGAACCCAGACCCAAAGTGTATGTAAACCCAAAATCCATCTACAGTGTCTCTCTTTTCATCTCCTCTCCTCATTCCCCTGTATCTTATCGTGATGATTTTCTCCATAAATAATCTGACATAAAAACTGCTTTCCAAGAATGACTCCACATGTTGTTGACCTAACTGTGAGGAACATTGTTAAGTCACATAATTTATTATGGGAATGATTTTAACAACCTGAAAAAACATAAAAAAAAACACCTTGCTTTTAAAGAACTGACATCCTTAGTGAAAAAATATACTAAAATGTATTTGAAATACATTTATTTTGTGCTTAGTATACTAGAAATAAATGTACATATTTATGTGCTTAATAAAATACCCTGCAATTGTATTTTTTATATATCTAGTATACCCAAAGTCTGCTAAAGTGGAACAACTAATGTTGTGCTAAATGCACTTTAATTGTGCAGAAGTAGTGCTGAAGTCCTGCTAATGATACTGAAGTTCATTTGATTGTGCTAAAGTGCAACTATTGCAAGTATATTAAAACACATTTTAGGCTTAATATTAAGAAATGTGCATTGTGCAGTAAAGAAATACTCCAAATAAAGTTTAATTAATTATCAGTAAGTGAGATGTCAATAAATATGTGAATGGATTTGAAGTATACTTAGTATGAGATAAATGTATTTTAAATAAATAATGGCATAGGTTTTCCTTTACTAGGGATAACTGACCTATATACTAAATATTTAACACAAAGTCAACACATTTTCACACAAAACAAAAAGAACATATTGCTTCGTATCATCAAAACAAAACTTTCATTACTTGAAACAAAATAGACTGTAAATTAAATTAAATATAATATAATAAAATACTGTGTGTGTGTATATACTAAAAAATATATAATGGCATAAGTGTTATAAATATTTATGTTATAAACTAACATAAATAAATGCCATATATAAATCCATGAAAATGTGTTACATTAAATAAAATAAACTTTAAATAAAATAAAATAATGAAATAAAATAACATAATATATAATATATATATATATTTATAATTATTTCATAGTTGCCAAAGCAAGTCAAATTAAATCAAGACTAAATTAATATATAATAATTTATTTAATAATAAAAATATAATAGTAATATATAATAAATAATAATAATTCATATATATATATATATATATATATATATATATATATATACAGTTGGGCAAAAAAGTATTTAGTCAGCCACCAATTGTGCAAGTTCTCCCACTTAAAAAGATGAGAGAGGCCTGTAATTTTCATCATAGGTACACTTCAACTATGAGAGACAGAATGGGGGAAAGAATCCAGGAAATCACATTGTAGGATTTTTAATGAATGAATTGGTAAATTCCTCTGTAAAATAAGTATTTGGTCACCTACAAACAAGCAAGATTTCTGGCTCTCACAGACCTGTAGCTTCTTCTTTAAGAGGCTCCTCTGTCCTCCACTCGTTACCTGTATTAATGGCACCTGTTTGAACTCGTTATCAGTATAAAAGACACCTGTGCACAACCTCAAACAGTCATACTCCAAACTCCACTATGGCCAAGACCAAAGAGCTGTCGAAGGACACCAGAAACAAAATTGTAGCCCTGCACCAGGCTGGGAAGACTGAATCTGCAATAGGCAAGCAGCTTGGTGTGAAGAAATCAACTGTGGGAGCAATTATTAGAAAATGGAAGACATACAAGACCACTGATAATCTCCCTCGATCTGGGGCTCCACGCAAGATCTCACCCCGTGGGGTCAAAATGATCACAAGAACGGTGAGCAAAAATCCCAGAACCACACGGGGGACCTAGTGAATGACCTGCAGAGAGCTGGGACCAAAGTAACAAAGGCTACCATCAGTAACACACTACGCCGCCAGGGACTCAAATCCTGCAGTGCCAGACGTGTCCCCCTGCTTAAGCCAGTACATGTCCGGGCCCGTCTGAAGTTAGAGCATTTGGATGACCCAGAAGAGGATTGGGAGAATGTCATATGGTCAGATGAAACCAAAATAGAACTTTTTGGTAAAAACTCAACTCGTCGTGTTTGGAGGAGAAAGAATGCTGAGTTGCATCCAAAGAACACCATACCTACTGTGAAGCATGGGGCAGGAAACATCATGCTTTGGGGCTGTTTTTCTGCAAAAGGACCAGGACGACTGATCCGTGTAAAGGAAAGAATGAATGGGGCCATGTATCGTGAGATTTTGATCCATCAGCAAGGGCATTGAAGATGAAACGTGGCTGGGTCTTTCAGCATGACAATGATCCCAAACACACCGCCCGGGCAACGAAGGAGTGGCTTCATAAGAAGCATTTCAAGGTCCTGGAGTGGCCTAGTCAGTCTCCAGATCTCAACCCCATAGAACATCTTTGGAGGGAGTTGAAAGTCCCAAAACATCACTGCTCTAGAGGAGATCTGCATGGAGGAATGGGCCAAAATACCAGCAACAGTGTGTGAAAACCTTGTGAAGACTTACAGAAAACGTTTGACCTCTGTCATTGCCAACAAAGGGTATATAACAAAGTATTGAGATTAACTTTTATTCACCAAATACTTATTTTCCACCATAATTTGCAAATAAATTCTTTAAAAATCCTACAATGTGATTTCCTGGATTCTTTCCCCCCATTCTGTCTCTCATAGTTGAAGTGTACCTATGATGAAAATTACAGGCCTCTCTCATCATTAAGTGGGAGAACTTGCACAATTGGTGGCTGACTAAATACTTTTTTGCCCAACTGTATATAAACAGTACCTTACGAAAGTAAAACCCCTTCATTTTTTTCACGGTTTGTTGTGTTGCAGCCTTATGTTAAACTGCTTTAAAAAGGTTCACAGACGCATGTAGCCTCCATTGTCCATAATGCAAGACGTTTGGAACAATCAGGACTCCTCCTAGAGCTGGCCTCCTGGCCAAACTGAGCCATTGATGGAGAAGGGCTTTGATTAGAGTGGTGACCAAGCACCTGATGTTCACTCTAGATCCATGATCATTTGTGGAGATAGGACAAATCTACAGAAGGACAAACATCGCTGCAACACTCCACCCATCTGGGCTTTATGGCGGTGTTGGCAAACTCAATCCTTTCCTCAGTGAAGACAACTGAAACAGGACAATGACCCTAAACACACAGCAAGAGTGGCTTATAGGCAACTCTGTGAATGTTCTTGAGTGGCCCAGCCACAGACTGGGATTGAACCCAATCAAATATTTCTAGAGAAACCTAGAAATGTGCGTCTGCCCCCCATCCAACCTGACGGAGCTTGAGAAGTGAAGAGGCGAGGAGAAGAATGGCAGATGATTGCCAAATGCTGATGTGTAAAGATTGTCGCATCAAACAAAAAAGACTTGAGGCTGTAAAGGTGTTTCAGGCAAGTACTGAGTTAAGGGTTTGAATACTTATGCAATGTACTTATTTCAGCTTTTTTTTTTTTTTTTTTATCAATTTACAAAGTTGTGACAGCTCTGTTTTTGCTTTGCCATTATGGTGCATGGAGTGTGTATATATATATATATATAGATATATATATATATAGGAATTATTACTAAAATCTATTTTAGTTTTAAAATTAAAATGAAAATACACAAGTTGTGGTCCTAATCGAGACTTATTTTCCAGGCAGAGCTAATGAGGATCAATTCTGTCCTGTTATTTTGTATTTACCGTAGGTCTCGTCAGTCATATTTCCTCTAAGTGTGTCTAACATTGTGATTTATTGTGCATTTTATGGTTTATTTGCTTGCATTTCTGTAGTATTTGCGCACAGGTATGCCACTTCCTGGAAGGTGCTCTCGAAACCTGCCGAGTTACACACAGTATTATGTACACAGACTCATTGTGCTTCTCTGGAAAAAAATATGGGACCTGATCGGATTTATGAGGATGTTTGGGGTCAGTATATTGACTCTGACAGTGCCCAAACAAACTGCACAGGATCTGTTAGACTACTTCGCTAACATCGGTGTTTGTCTCGCTTTCAGAGGATATGAGTCAGTAATTAGTGTGGTTTTCGGTAAACGATTATAGTGATTCTCTTATCAGCATCCTAAAATCACTCCATTCTGGAGATGGAGTGCTGTGTGCACATATGTGTCATGTGACCCAGTGCTGCGCTCTGATTGGCCGGCTGCAGCAAGTGACACCCATTCCGTTGTAAAGCAGACAAACAGACAGAGAGCATCAACAGTAAGAGGGAAAAATAAATGCTTGGAAAGTAACGAGCTGATGTTTACATTTTTTTTCCAGGCTTTTTTTCTAGTAAACAGCTGATTTTTTTTTTTCCTGATATCTCAATAGATCTGACTTTTCAATGTTCAAGCCAAGTCAAATGAAAGTTTATTTATTATGTTCATAAACATTCATGGAATCAGGGCCGGCCTAGGTGGAGTTTGGCTTCAGACAATGGACTGTTATTTCTGCAAACTCTAGAGCAAGAGTTGTGCTCTCACACAAGAAGCCTCTTCTGCTCACCAAGGCTGTATTTATTTGATTAAACATACAGAAAAAAAACAGTAAAAATGGTGAAATATTGTTACGATCTCAAATAGCTGTTTTCTATGTGAATATACACACGTGGTCAGAATTGTTGGCACCCTTGGTAAATATGATCAAAGAAGGCTGTGGAAATAAATGTCCATTGTTAATCCTTTTGATCTTTTATTTAAAAAAATCACAAAAACCTAAGCTTTCATTGGAGTATTTAAAATGGGGGGAAATATCATTATGAAATAAATGTTTTTTCTCAAATACACTTTGGATACAATTATTGGCACCCCTAGAAATTCTTATAAGTAAAATATCTCTGAAGTATATTCCCATTCATATTCACAATTTTGAGCACTCCAGGGTGATTATGAACATGGAATTATCCAGCCATGGCTTCCTGTTTCACAGAAATATAAATAGGAGGGAAAACAAAGCCCAAATTCCCTTAATCGTCATCACAATGAGAAAAACCAAAGAATATATTTCTGATGTGCAGCAAAAGATAATTGAGCTTCACAAATTAGTGAAGTGGCTTTAAGAAAAGAGCTAGAGCGGTGAAAATCCCCATTTCCACCATCAGGGCAATAATTAAGAATTTCCAATCAACAGAAAATGTTATGAAACTGCCTGGAAGAGGACGTGTGTCTATATCGTCCTAATGCACGGTGAGGAGGAGAGTTTGAGTGGCTAAAGACTCTCCAAGAACCACAGCTGGTGAATTGCAGAAAAAGGTTGAGTTTCGGGGTCAAAAAGCCTTAAAAAATGGTCAAACAGCACCTACATCACCACATGCTGTTTGGGAGGGTTTCAAGAAAAATTCTCCTAGCTCATCCAAAAACAAACTCCAGCATATTCAGTTATCAGACACGACTGGAACTTCAAATGGGACTGGCTTCTATGGTCAGATGAAACTAAAAAATTAGCTTTTTAGCAGCAAACACTCAAGATGGGTTTGGTGAACACAGGGATAAAAAGTACCCCATGTGTACAATGAAATATACTGCTGTATTTGTGATGTTGTGGGCCTATATTTCTGCTGGAGGTCCTGGACATCTTGTTTAGACACATGGCATCATGGATTCTATCAAATACCAACAGATAAAAAATCAATAAGTGACTGACTCTGTTAGAAATCTTATAATGGGCCATGTTTGGATCTTCCAACCGTACAATAATCCAAACACAAACCTCAAAAACAACACAAAAATGGGTCACTGAGCACACAACCAAGCTTCTGCAGGCCATTCCAGTCCTCTGACCTGAACCCTGTAGAAATGAGTGAGGTGAACTGAAGAGAAGAAGCACCGTCATGGAGCTGTGAATCTGAAGGATCTGGAGTGATTCTGGATGAAGGAATGGTCTCTGATCTCTTGTCAGGTGTTCTCTAGCCTCATCAGGCATTATAGGAGAAAATATAGAGCTGTTAAACTGACAAATGGAGGTTTCAAAAAGTATTGACTAAAAGGGTGCTAAAATTAACTAAATTTGAAAAAATAATTGCAGCCTTGGTGAACAAAAAATACTTCTTTTTAAAAATCAGTGACAAATCATAATTATTCCAGACTTTTGGCCAGTATGCATATGCATAGATAATTTTATTTTATTTTTTTCTCAGTGAACCAGAAAAGCATGAAGCGGATCCATCTAGCAGGACGGTCCAGTGAAGTGTTTGCCAGAAGAGTCTTACGCAGATTCTTATATTTCATAACCCGCAGGGATTCACAGAACTATGACGCATGTGGCCTCCGCAGTGCTCTTTTTCTCTCTATCTCTCTTTCTCTGGCAAACTACAGCAAGTTATTGCCGGTGCTTCCGTCTTTAGCTGCTCCACAACTGTGCAAATAACTGCAAATAAATAATGCCTGTGCAAATAAGCCAATATAAATACAACAAATAACAACCCTGAAAAAAATTCAGTGTTAAAAAAATGTCCTTAATAATTGAAATAAAAAATAATAATAAAAAAATTATAATAATATATATATATATATATATGCTATTTTGACAGCCTGTCTGGATAACATGTCCTTTTTTAAATGAAAATGGATAGCAAATGCTACTTCATTTTAATGTTTTTTTGAGTTTTGTGGTGTTGGTTTATTTTTGCTTTCTCTATCTATTCCAGGAAAAACTCTTGCACTATTTGCTTGTGTAGAATTTTATTATTAGCCTGGATATATACAAATGTGAAGCTGTTTCTACGGAAAAAGAAAGTCTCAGTGAAGGATCATGGGACTCAGACTCAAGCTGAGAAACCTCTCCAAATCTTCCAGAAGTGCTTGTTAAAGTGTGTCAGCTCATCTGTCTCTTTCTTCTTCTGTGTGATTTAGAAATGAGTTTGTAGCACGAGGCCGTTTTGAAAGAGCGTCACAAGGAAAGACAAGAAAGAGCCTTTCAGAGCCAGAAAGAGAGACGTATTCTCCATGATGACAGTCATTTTAACATGCCATAAATCCTTTTTTATTTTCCAAAATTGTCCCAATTTAGAACGAGAGTGAAGGCAAGCTGGGAAACTCCACTGAGTCTGCATGCACGAGGTCAAAGGTCATGACCTCACTTCCTCCATTCACTCTCACGCAACTGGGATCATTAATCCCAAACAGATCCCAGTGGTATTTGGGAAGATTTATTCTTCAAACCAAAATGATGACATAAAATAAGATATTAGGGCTGTTTGGAAGCTTGTTTCCGCCATGGCCTAAAAGAATTAAAAAGGTAATCTCACAATTCTGAATTTAAATGACACAATTCTGACTTTAAATGACACAATTCTGAATTTAAATGACAATTCTGAATTTAAATGACACAATTCTGAATTTAAATGACACAATTCTGACTTTTTCCTCAGAAATTCTAAGAATTGCGAGATTTAAAGTCAGAATTGGGAGATATAAACGTAGAATTGTGCAATATCTGCTCATAATTGTGAGAAAAAAGTCTTATTCGAGTCTAAAATATAGACTAAAATAGTCTTTGTTGAATTATAAAATAAAATGTCAGAAGTGCCTTTTTTTAATCCCATGGCAGAAATAACATTTCATATAATATTAATAATAGTTCATATATTTCAAATCTAATTTAATGATTTAATTGCATTTTAAGCAAACACACCAGTTATTTTAGTATCACTGGGGTACTATTATAGTTTTTTATTAACAAATGTATATTTTTTGTTTTTATTTTAATTATTTTATTTAGTGATAGTTTGAGTACTTTTGATGTATTTTTGTAATTTTTATTATTAGTAGTTTTATATGTTTTAATACAAAAAAATAAGTTTGTTATTTTAGTTTTTATATTTTATTAAAGTTAAAGTATATTTTATGTCAGATAACATTTTTTTATGGTTTTAGTTTTAGTTAACTAATAACTGAAACACTCATTAATCTTAATGAACACTTATTTGCAATATGCAATAAAAGTATATGCACTTATGATTTAAAAAAGCAAGGAAAATATTTTAGTCTCCATATAATAATGCAATAATCAAAAGAGGACAGCAGCTGTTGATCAGGGTTTATCCCGATAAGGACAATGTGAACGTTTGGAGCGATGTCTTGAATGTACAGCTGCCTTATCTGACATCTGTAAGAGAGCTGAAGACACAGAGAGCTGACTGTTAGCTACATATAATGTGACTCTTGTGACTCCAGGCTTCTGCTTACAGTCTTCTGTATCTGTATTTTCCCCATTCATTTCGCCATAGGGATCTTCATCATTTCTTCCATACAGAGTCATGAACCAAACCAACCAGCTCTGAGAAAAATCACAACTAACTTTAATTTGAAGCAAAGCTAGGGCAAAATAAAGTTACCAAACAAAGAAATAAAATACTCATCATATAAAGCATTGCAATCGACTTTATCTGAGCAGAAAAACAGGGGTAGGGAATGTCAACAAAAACAACTTTAGAAATGAAATTGAAGCATTTATCACCGCTTAATCTCAGAGCTCACAGGTTTGTTTGGAAAGGTTTTTACACGAGCATCATCAGTTTCACTATAGAGTTGTAGTTGAGCTGTACTCTACTGTTGTCCATTGCTCTTCTGACACAGCTCGGTGTTTGAACAGGTCAGAAGCGCCACCTCCTGCCCAAACTCTGGAACCCAAAAACGTTTTGAGATATAATTACATGCATACTGCAGCTCATCAATGTATTTACATGCTTCATGATGCTTACATTTTGCAAAGCCATTAATCTTTTTTTTTTTTTCCAAAAAGATCAAAAGGATTAACAATGCAGATTAATTTTAATAGCCTTCTTTGACCATATTTACCAAGGGTGCCGATATTTTTGGCCATGACTGTATATATATATTTCAAAAAGCATGCAACAAAATGGCTAAAACTTCAAGATTAAAATAAAACAACAGTTGGGCAAAAAAGTATTTAGTCAGCCACCAATTGTGCAAGTTCTCCCACTTAAAAAGATGAGAGAGGCCTGTAATTTTCATCATAGGTACACTTCAACTATGAGAGACAGAATGGGGGAAAGAATCCAGGAAATCACATTGTAGGATTTTTAATGAATTCATTGGTAAATTCCAGTAATGATAATTACAGGCCTCTCTCATCTTTTTAAGTGGGAGAACTTGCACAATTGGTCGCTGACTAAATACTTTTTTGCTCAAATATAAAAACTCATTCAAAATATTAATAAAAACTATAACAGTATCTCGGTGATGCCAATGTAACACTCTCATGGACCCCTGCTCTAAACCAACAGTGTTTTGATGATAGATGTTTCCAAGAAAAACTCAAGCCCTTGCTTTGAGGTGTCATTCTTTATTAAACCGTCTGTGATTATATATATATTTATATATAGTCCTCCACATCAAACCATGACATCCATATGACTGTAGAGCACCAGGATCATACAACAGTCATTAACAAGAGGAGTACAATACATTTACTTCATGACACAACTGATCACATCATCAATGAAATCAACACGACTGAAACGAGACTAAAATCAGTCAATTAGCTGAAAAGTATAAAATATTTAACAGGACAATTTTTTTTTTTTTTTTTATTTCTTCCCCCAAAAATAGATTTTTTTTTTTTTTTTTCAACCTTGTGTAATTTGTTAAAACAATCCAGTGAGAAAAAGCGCTGCAGTATCTCCTTGTCACTATCACTGGAACATTTTCATAATCTTCTTAATTATGCATGCTTCAATCAGTTTTTAAAATTTAAATTTTTGTTTCCCTTTAATAATTCTATAATAAACCACTTCATCACAGGAGGAGAGTCTTTAAAACGCTTTTGATAAATGTTAAAATTAAAAAAAAGGTAACATTTTATTTTAAAACAAGAAAAAAATATTCATGCAAACAAAGTCACTAAATATAGTCACTCTCCTGTTAAACAGATGAACTCTAAACAAACAAACAAAAACTAAAGAAATACTGTTGATAATAGTGAAAACAATGCTTTGGCAATGGCTTTTGTGTTCTCTCAGCACATTTGTGCTTTCATGCCCAGGACCATGTCTAGAATATTCCCAGCAGCGAACAGACACCAGCACCACCGGTTGATAATTCATCTTTACATGTTCACTTCGCTTCTGAATGAACGTTTGCAAATGCATTAATATCTACTTTAAATGATATGCCACAAAATTGTAAAAAACTATATTTTTAGATAAGTTATATGAAGGACAAAAGCAGGCGCAGAAAACTGTCAGTGTGTCTGATGTGCTGAGTCAAAGAAATACAGCAGTAGTGTACTGCAAATATTACTCCAGAAGTGAAGCTGTGTCTCCTGTTTAATAGTTCACCCTTCAGGAAGAGATGATCAACTCCTGGACGCGTATTAAGATCCTGTGATGTCCTTTAAAAGGAATAGTTCACTCGAAAATTCTAATTTGCTAAGAACGTGCTCATCCTCAGACCATCCGAGATGTGGATGAGTTTGATTCTTCATCAGATTTGGAGAAATTTAGCATTGCGGGATTTTCTCAGCAATGGATGCTCTGCAGTGAATGGGTGCCGTCAGAATGAGAGTCCAGACAGCTGATAAAAACATCACAATAATCCACACCAGTCCATCAGTTAACATCTGGAGAACACAAAAGCTGTGTGTTTGTAAGAAACAAATTCATCATTAATATGTCCATAATCCATAATAACGCTTCCTCCAGTGAAAAGGTGTTCTGGTCTGAATCAGGAGAGAAATCTGCACAGATCAAGCCAAAACAGTCCAAAATAGCTCTAAACAGATATGTGGCTGGATTTTGATGTGAGGGATAACAGGAGACTCTCATTCTGACGGCACCCATTCACTGCAGAGCATCCATTGGTGAGCAAGTGATGCAATGCTACATTTCTCCAAAATCTGATGAAGAAACAAACTCAGCTACATCTCGGATGGCCTGAGGGTGAGGATATTTTCAGCAAATGTTCACTTTTTGGTTAAATAGTTTTTCAATTTAACTCCTTTCAAACTTTGCTTAAACCATCATTTACAGGTTGTTAGACATGTTCAGACTAAAAGTACTAGAGATGATGCATATTTTAGATTTTGCACATTTCTTTGACCACACAACCTTGTCAGATGAGTTAGACTGCGCTGCCGTTCCTGATGTCCATATCGCATAACTTTGATAAGATTAGCTTATAGAATGACAATAACCAACCGCAAAGTGTTTCTCTCCTAACACTACATTGAATTTGCCAATCTCAAGATCTCCTGTTGACTTTCATGATGAAATGAATGAATCAGGCCATTATCTCAGTGACTGAGCTCCAGTGTTCAGCCGCGCCTGAGAGACCAGATGTCTGAGATGATCCAGAGCAATGACCTTTAAACAGCCTTGCATCAGTGTTTCTTGTCATGCATTCAAATGTCATCTGTACGATTACATTTAGTTTGTTTGTTCTTATAAATGGATTATAAACCCTGTTTTAAAGTCATATAAAGTCACTGTGAGCGTTTCAAACGACATGCATGAGATAAATGCATTTAGGTCCACACTAATGAATTCTGCACATCTGCAAATATTTCAACTACGCTATATTAAAAACTTTGGGGTCAGTTAGACCTAGGTTTTCATTTTTATTGATTAATTTGAAAGAAATTAGTATTTTTATTCTGCAAGGATTCATTAAATTGATCATAAGCAAATTACACTTATAATGTTAATAAAAGATTTCTATTTCAAATAAATGCAGTTCTTTTGAACTTTCTGTTTACCAAATAATCCCGAAAAAATTAAATGCATCACGGTTTCCACAACAATATTATCCAGCACAACTGTTTTCATCATTGATAATCAGAAACGTTTCATGAGTTTCTTCATGTTTAAGTTTCACCAAGACTGCATTTATTTAATCAAAAATACATTAACATTTGAGAATATTGCCATTTAAAATAACTTGTTTCTTATGTGAATATATGTTCAAATGTAATTTATTGCTGTGATAAAAGCTGAATTTTCACATGATCCTTCAGAAATCATTCTAATATTTACTGCTCAAGAAACATTTCTGATTATTATCAATATTGAAAACCATCATACTTTTGATTTTTCAGGATTCTTTGATGAACAAAGTTCAAAAGCACAAAATACACTTGTAACATTATAAAGGTCTTTACTGTCGCTTTTGATCAATTTAATGCATCCTTGATTAAAAGTATTAATGCATTTTAAAAATCTATGTAAAAAAACAGTATGTTTGTTTATTAATTAGACACGACAAAAGATAACGCACTTGCCAAAGCCATAAACCAAAACACCTGTCCTCAAGGCATAAAAAACGTTTATTAAAAGATTCATTCCAAACTAATAATAAAGTATGAACCGAAATGAAGCTCTGATTAAAAAGCAACTGATAAGTACATGTGCTCACAGCATCCTCTAGTGTCCACAAACACGCCGTCAGTACATGAGCTCAACATGCAGTGCTCCGGCTTTGTTTAGTGACACAAAACAATACACAAACTTGTTCTGTCAACAATTGTGTTCTCTGCCCTGAATTAAAACTGTCATAATAAATTAAATATGTCGATACACTCCCATCAGAATGAGACAATCGTAGAGATTTTGACAATTGCATGCAATGTGTGCAAACAGCATTTAACCATCCTTCCTTCATTTCTACAAAGATCCCATTAGAGACTGAGGTGGAAGGCAGTTTATGCTCGATGTAAACTATGGATTTCAAGCCCTCAGTAGAAGCATAAATAAACAATAAAATGATGCTAAAAGTCTCGCATGAAAGACTGAATCCGTTTCACAGTTGTATAGATAAAAACACTACCGTTTTTGTGACCTGCATAATCGATTTACAGGATAATACTGAATATGAGGGCTGATACAGGAGCCATTACCCATCTAAGCACAAATCAAGATGTTTTACTGGCGCTTGCTCTGCAGCACCCCCCTCCAGTCGTCGGCCCAGGACTGAAGGCGTCTCTGGGATGGGTTTGACGGCAGGTGCTTGTTGTGGCAGGCAGTGAACAGGACATGCTCCCAGGACGGATTGGGCTCCACACCTGCGGCAGAAACACAAAGACGTCGTTCCTGCAGAGCTCATGTGGGTCTGGAGCGGTAAAGCAGGCTCTTACTCACCCAGGATATCAGGTTTGTCATCGATGAGGATGTCTCCGGTCACTATGGTCTTGTCTCTGGTCAAGATGATCTGCTCCAGGAACTCGGAGCCCAGATGTTTCTCCACCCAGGCATACTGGGGACAAACACACTTCATTAGAGGAAGCCATGGAAACAGGCGGAAACGCACTGAAATCTGGTTCAAACTGCTTGTGTGTATTTTACATTTATTTTTGTATATTCAGAACAGCATATTGGGTAAAACATTTTTAATCTTCACAATAAGTTTAATAATTTTTAAATTGCTGTTATTAAAAAAAAAAACAAAAAAAAAGGAATTTCATTCTATATATTTTACTTTCAACAAACTCCCAGAAATGGGATTGCTTCAATTATGTTTTATGCGTATATAAAATAATATTGTTAAAATTAAATATTGTTTTTCTGCTCAAAAGACTGGACATGAAAACAACAAAAACGGATCAAAGAACCCAAAACACAATAATCATAATAATAATAAAACAGATACATAAAATAATGTAACATTAACTTATTTAAATCTGGAAATAAATAGACAGTTACAGGATTTTGACAAATTTCAAGAAAAGAGTTATTTTGTAAGACGAATAAGAAATATTTCAGACTCTATTTTGGTCACTAATTAAGTTAATGAACATGCACTGATCAAGTGAAATTGAGGAGCAGTTCTGTTAAAATAGTTTTTTTCTAAAGTCTAAAGAAACAATATAATATATCAAACTAAATTATTTATGATTTCAGGATATTTTTGACTTTGTCGCCCAAAAATATAAAGTTAGTGTATTTAATTTTGAATAAATGTATATATTAAAAAAATGGGTCAGAATTGATTTGACTATGCCCTTGTTAGATAAGTACTAAGTAATATGAATTAACACCTTGTGCTTATTATATGTTTAGGGTTTGGACTCGGTTTAATGTTAAATGCTTCACAATTCACTCTTATTAAGAACTAAAATAAAGGCATGAATATCACGTCACTGACCCTGAATAGTGGTCTCAGACTTTGGACCCCACTATACACATAATCAATAAATAAACCAATCAGGCCAAAGTCCATCTATAAATGAAGCTCCACCTCAGTTTAAGGGAATCTTACCTTTTCATACGGACAGTAGCGGTAATGTTTGATAGGACTGGTGCAAATGAAGACATCTGTACTGGGTGAAGGAAAGAGAAACTAAGCAAGAGTCATTTTATAACTAGCAAACTAAACATGTACTCAAGGCCGGGTGGTTTATAACATGGTGAAGTAGTTCATTTGAGACTTTCTTTGACTGTAATGTACTGCGACTGTCACACAAACACTTCAGATTCACATATGAAATGAATCACAGAACTAGTACAGCAAGACAACGTCCCGCAGACACGGGCTTGAATCTGTAAGTGTTTTGTGGATCAAATGTCTGGTTGAACTTACTTCTCCATCTTGGACATCTCCTTCACCGCCTCCACTCCTCCAGGAAGAGGCTCCAGGTCAATGAAGAAGTTTTTGGACTGCCATATGCTGATGGCCTTTTCCTGCAGTCAATGCAAACTTTGATTATTGTCATTCAACATTAATGCTAAATTTCTTATCATGATTATAGTGACCGAAATGATCACGGTTATCAGTATTATCACGGTATTATTAAAATATGCTGGAAATGTTCAAAAAGTACAGACACATAAATCACTTCAAGTTTTATATTTAAAATCAACAAACATAAACACTAAAACTAACATTACCGATGATGTCCGGATTTTAAATAACAGCATGACTGACAATAATTTATCTAATAGCATGCTCAAATATCTCATGTAAATGTTCAAATAAAAAAAAAAGTATTGTATACTGTATTCTGGATCAAATAAAAGCAGGTGAGTCTAATATGATATGATGTCTTCCACACACACTTACACACAGATCACTCCTCAGGTCTCCATACTGTGTGGACACCCAGAACCCTCTTCTGTCCTCTAAAGATATAAAAGGCTCTCTTGGGAACTTCTGCTTGTACTTCTTTAAGAATCCTCCCTCGAAGTCCGCGATGACTCCGTCCATATCCAGCAGCACCCTCAGTCTGCGCTCAGTAGTGCTTCTCTCGACACATCTCGCTATCCTCGCTACTAAACTCATGATTAGCTCATAGAGGCTGCTGTGTGCTCGTCTCTTGCTCGTGGGGTTTCTGTGCAAACACCTGCATGCTTGCAGCTAGAATCAAACGCGCACTCTATGAATGAAGCGCCAGGAAAATCTTTACGTACTCAAAATCATGCTCTAATTCTGGTTTGCATTAGAGAGACACACTCACGGGAACCACTTCCGGTTTGTCCCTTTAAAACAGTCGGGTTCCGGAAGTTAACGCCCTGTAACGCGATAGCTTATAAACCATTAAAGACAGACCTACTGTGAGCTGTTAATCGATGCTGTGTGCTTCTGATGAAGTGACCAGCCCGCATTATGTCGACTTAATTTTTAAATGATCGTGTTTAACAGCGGAATCCCTGGTGAAAAACTACATTTCCCATAATTCCCTTGCAAGTAAGTGGCGCTAAAACTTTATAGCCCTCGTCCACTCAAGCTCAGATTTAGCAATAAACGTAAAAATGTTATATATACACACAATCAACATATTTATATCAATAATTGTATACGCCTCTGTCGTTTTTAATTTTAATTAGGTTTAGTTTCCATTACGTCATTGTAGTTCATTTCCTCAGTCTAAATGCTCTAGAATTATTTGGATTTAGTAAAGCATTTATAGAGACTGTAACCATGTTTTATAGTGATCGTAAACTTCTAAAAGGTTTAACATGTAGCCCATCGTGAAGTCAGACTGTCATTTTTATTTCTTTTAGACACAGAGTTACTCAACATGATTAACCAAGATGAAAAATTGAAAGGAATTTCAATATTTGACATAAAATAAACAAATCCGACTCTCTAACCATTAGGCCACGACTTCCTTTTAGGAGGTAAAAAAATAGATAAACAAAAAATAAATAAGTTTACAGTCTTGTAAACTTTAGTCTTTTGTCTAAAATACCTTTTTGGTTCAAATCAAAATGTCAAAATCTCTGAAATTATGGAAAATATAAAGAAGTCCTGACACGTTCCTTTTATTTCTTAAAGACACATATCGATTTCAGATGCAAAATCCTGCGAGCTTTTGATGTAAATAAAACATTTAGCTCTAAATACATAAAATATATATTTGTGTGTTGAAATATTTAAACATAATCTCAAAAATATAATTCGCTTTCCAGCAGGAACGATCCCGTGCCTGAGATCTCGTGGAATCTCAGCTGTCACTCAAACCTCGCGATATTTGCATGCAGTTGGCGGCTGAGGGCCCGTCGCTTCTGTACAGGAGAGCTGTTTCTGATATTTGAATGAAAAACATCTTCCCAAAAGCGCAAAACGATGGCTTCGGCTCTGGAGCAGTTCGTGAATAACGTGCGGCAACTCTCCGCTCAAGGTACCGGCGTTTACACGGTTCGCGAGCGCTCAGAATAACGAATACATGCGCTAACTAGCTTAATGCTAAAGCCGTTAGCGCGATAGCATGCTAGTTGTTTATATATCAGGCAGTAACACATGGCGTTTGTTTATCTTATTCTGTTCGTCCAAGTGGAAATAAAAAACTAAATGCTGCAGAACAAAGCTTATACGTGGACTGCTTGGCTTTTACACCAGTGAAATGACTGGAGGTGTCATGTTAGCTGAGTCATTTATAAAATATGGTAGAAAATGCCACCATAACACTTTCTCTGTCACATGCAGAGTGTGTCTTCGATAAGAAGGACAGGTTATTATTATTTAAAAGCTAAATATGAGATCTTGATTGCGTCTATATTTGCGTTAAACTGATGTGAAATCATGTTTTCATTCATAATGCTGTGTTTCTCAGGTCAGATGACTCAACTGTGTGAGCTGATCAATAAAAGCGGGGAGCTTCTAGCCAAGAATCTCTCCCATCTGGACACTGTTCTGGGAGCGTTGGACATCCAGGAGCATTCCCTCGGTGTTTTAGCTGTTTTGTAAGTCAGTGACTTGTTGACTTGCAGCGGATAGTCTTTAATGTCCATTTGAAAAAACGGTGGTGTCTTTTAATTGTATTGCAGGTTTGTGAAGTTTTCCATGCCAAACATCCCTGATTTTGAGACCCTGTTTTCCCAAGTCCAACTCTTCATCAGCACCTGCAATGGAGAGCACATCCGCTACGCCACAGACACATGTACGGAAACACATCAGCGGTATAAACGCAATCCCTTCATTGTGCTTTATAATCTGTGCTAATATGTTTTGTTTTATTCCTGCATGCAGTTGCTGGTCTGTGCCACCAGTTGACAACCGCCCTTGTAGAAAGACAACAGGCAAGTGTCTCTTGATCATTTTTGAATTGTTACGTTTACGTGATAAAGCTGACATTAAGTCGTCTCTTACTTTACAGCCTTTGCGTGGAATAAGTATAATTAAACAGGCCATAGACAAGATGCAGATGAACACAAACCAGCTTACCTCAGTGCATGCAGACCTGTGTCAGGTGAGAAAACGGCATCCTATTTTTTTTAGGCTTATTTTACAAAAGCGCTAAGATTTGTTTTATTGTGAATGTAGAGAAATAAAAGCAAACCTTTTACAATTCCGATTATGTTCATGACTAAAAGGAGTAGTTGCTTCCACTGTTAGAAGGAAAATTTAAAAAAAAAGTGATTACTCCAGCGCCGCAGGCACGCACACAGTTAAGCATTCTACCTTGACAATGCAGCCTGCTCATTATCATAATAAAAAACAATCAGTCAAACATATGGACAAAAAACAAAACACACTGCTCAGTTTAAATATGTAGTAAAATCTGCGCCGTTAAGCGTTATCACCGTACTGCCGTGAAGTTATGCAAAACATTTTGTTTTACGTGGATACAAGTAGGCCCACATAAAAGGTAAATACTATTTTGGCATTCAAATACATTACGGATACATTTGATTTTGTGTCGAGTGAAAGACCCAACATTGGTTTCAGTTTCGTTTTAGCCTAAAGGAATTAGTTTTGGTTTGTCGTTTATATAGCTATAGCTTCTTACATTTTTAATTCTTGTTCTTTTCTAAATAGCCTACTGTTAATTGAAAGCATTTGTTGTGGAGTGAGGGGAACTAAAATAGCCTAGCTATGTTTATAGTGTTTATTACAATGTTTGTAATTCGCGTTGGCCTATTTCTGAATGAAATAATAAAATGTGACTTGTTTTTTTCTCTCTCTCTCTATAAAACTTTTCTTTTCTTTTTTTATATGCGTACTTTATTTTAACCATGCAACAAACCTTTTAAAATATTTTGATAAATTACTGAAAAAAATGAATAAGTGACTTTAAACCGTGTAACTGATTGTATTAACCGGTCAAAATCCTTATCGGTCAGTTAACAGTTAAACGGTTAAAATGAACATCCCTACATCAAAGATGTTGATGAGTTTGATTCTTCATCAGATTTGAAGAAATGTAGCATTGCATCACTTGCTCACCAATGGATGCTCTGCAGTGAATGGGTGCCGTCAGAATGAGTCCAAGCAGCTGATAAAAACATCACAATAATCCACACCACTCCAGTCCATCAATTAACATCTTGAGAAGACAAAAGCTGCGTGTTTGTAAGAAACAAATCCATCAAGTTTTTAACTAAAATACGAGTTCATAATCCATAATAACGCTTCCTCCAGTGAAAAAGTGAGAAATCTGCTCAGATCACGCACCGTTTACAAGCCAAAACAGCTCTAAATATGTGGCTGGATTTTGATGCGAGAGACAACAGATTTATTTTTCTACTGGAGGAAGCGTTATTATGGATTATGGACTCGTAGATTAGCCCTAAGCAACAGTTTGAAGTTAAAAACTCCTTAATGTCTGATTTGTTTCATACAAACATGCAGCTTTAGTCTTCTCCAGATGTTAACTGATGGACTGGAGTGGTGTGGATTATTGTGATGTTTTTATCAGACTCTCATTCTGACGGCACCCATTCACTGCAGAGCATCTTGTAAGCAGCTACACAGTTGCTATAACATTGTGTAGTACCAGGAAATTAAAATAAAAAATATATATATTATTGAATAATATAGGCATAAGACAAAAGTCTTTTGAACACAAATGGGATCCCTATGTGATGGATGCCAGAGGGTGAAACGGTCTTGATCGTTTGATGTTTATTGTGTAACTAATGATTCGGTCCTATGTTTACAGTTATGCCTATTAGCGAAGTGCTTCAAACCTGCAGTCCCATTCCTGGAGTTAGACATGATGGATATTTGCAAGGAGAACGGAGCGTATGACGCAAAGCACTTTCTATGTTTTTACTACTATGGAGGCATGATCTACACGGGTCTGAAGAACTTTGAATGGGCGCTGTATTTTTTTGAACAGGTATTTATACAGTTTTACTTCTGCAAATGCTGTGGCAGTATAGCTAAAATCTCTTTATTTTGGTGATATTCAAAATCTGTTAAAAATTCTACTTTTTATTTATATATACAGTGCCCTCCAAAAGTATTGGAACAGTAAGGCCAATTCCTTTATTTTTGCTGTAGACTGAAAACATTTGGGTTTGACATCAAAAGATGAATATGAGATGAGAGATTAACATTTCAGCTTTTATTTACAGGTATTTTCATCTGGATCTGATACACAACTTAGAAGATAGCACCTTTTGTTTGAACCCACACATTTTTCATGTTACCAAAAGTATTGGAACAGATAGAATTAACAGATTAAAGTGAAAAATACTTAATATTTAGTTGCAAATCCTTTGCTTTCAATAACTGCATCAAGCCTGTGACCCATTAACGTCACCAAACTTTTGCATTCTTCTTTTGTGATGCTTTTCCAGGCTTTCAGCGCAGCCTCTTTCAGTTTTGGGGGGTTACTCCCTTCAGTCTCTTCTTTAGCAGGTAAAAAGCATACTCTACAGGGTTTAAGTGTGGAGATTGACTTGGCCCGTCTAAAACCTTCCACTTCTTTCTCCTGATGAACTCCTTTGTTGTTTTGGCACTATGTTTTGGGTCATTATCGTGCTGCATGATGAAGGATCTCCCAATCATCTTTCTGTAAATTGTCAGAGAAAATATTTCTGTAGACTTCTGAGTTAATTTTGCTGCTGCCATCATGTTACATCATTAATGAAGATTAATGAGCCTGTCCCAGAAGAAGCGATGAAAGCCCAAGCCATTACATTACTTGTGTAATGTGTACTATAATGTACACCTGTGTACACTGTGTTTCAGATGAGCTTGTATGTTTGGGATCATGAGCAGATCCTTTCTTTCTCCAAACTTTAGCCTTTCCATCACTTTGGTCCATAAAACCTTGTCCCAGAATTTTTGAGGCTCGTCTCCTATACTTCTTGCTAATGAGTGGTTTGCATCTTCTGGTGTAGCCTCTGTACTTTTGTTCATGAAGTCTTCTGCGAACAGTAGATTGTGATACCTTCACTCCTGCCCTCTGGAGGTTGTTGCTGATGTCACTAACAGTTGTTTTAGGGTTTTTCTTTACAGCTGTCACAATGTTTCTGTCATCAACTGCAGATGTTTTCCTTGATTTACCCGTTTGAGGTGTTACTTAGTACACCAGTGGTTTCTTTCTTCCTCAGGAGATTCCACATGGTTGTACTTGCTATTGCCAGTGTTTGTGCAATGGTTTGATTGATTTTTCATCTTCTCTCAGCTTCACAATTGCTCGTTTTTCACCCATAGACACTTCTCTGGTTTTCATGTTGGTTACACGTCTAACTAACTATAAATGCAGTCTGCACGGATCTGAAACTGAGCGCAGACATTCAGTGCTATTTATTGTTTGAATAATCAATTAATAGGACACACCAGGGCAACAAAACACACCTGTCAGTCACATGTTCCAATACTTTTGGTAACATGAAAAATGTGTGGGTTCAAACAAAAGGTGCTATCTTCTAAGTTGTGTATCAGATCCAGATGAAAATACCTGTAAATAAAAGCTGAAATGTTAATCTCTCATCTCATATTCATCTTTTGATGTCAAACCCAAATGTTTTCAGTCTACAGCAAAAATAAAGCAATTTGCCTCCCTGTCCCAATACTTTTGGAGGGCACTGTATATATATATGTATATATGTGTATATATATATGTATGTGTATATATATATATGTGTATGTATATGTTGATAAGTAATTTTACTAAACAACCTAGTATATTCCAAATGTTTAATGTAGAAGAAAAAAAGTCATAAAAATCTACTTAGAAATAATATACTATAAGAAAATACATAGTAATAAACAACAGTATTTACTTACAAACTAAAACAATTTATTACATGCCATATCATTAATTGATGGCACTAATGAATCAGAATTGATTCATTGAGATCAAATGTTTCACGAAAATTAACTAAATTCAAAAACTTAAATGAACGAAAACTTAACCAAATAAAAAGCACATCAAAATCATTGTGATATTCACAATTAATTGTTGACATTATGAATGATTTGTAAACATCTGGTATATTTACAATTTTCATGTCTATTGTCTAAGCATCCCTTTTGCGCTTTCTGTCTATTTTCAGGCAATAACCACTCCAGCAATGGCTGTCAGTCACATCATGTTAGAAGCATACAAGAAGTACATCCTGGTGTCCCTCATCCTTCATGGCAAAGTACAGCAGCTCCCCAAATACACATCACAGATCGTGGGCCGGTTCATCAAGGTGAGTCTTTCTGCCTCGACACCGTGGTTTTGGATTGACTGAAAAGACACTGTGAGCTCATCATGTTTTCTGTGTGTGTTTGTGACGTAAAGCCCCTCAGTAACGCTTACCACGAGCTGGCTCAGGTCTACGCCACCAACAACCCTACCGAGCTGCGCGCTGTGGTCAACAGACACAGCGAGGCGTTCACACGAGACAACAACACCGGCCTGGTCAAACAATGCCTGTCCTCGGTCTACAAGAAAAACATTCAGAGGCTAACCAAGGTCTGAACTTACACTAATGACATGGTCTGCATGTATTGCAACAGTGGACTGTTAGTAGGGCTGTCAAGAGATTAATTTCTTTAATTCATTACACCATGCGCTGATTCATGCATTGCAGATTAATTGCACATCAATTTGGGCTGAGAAATTACCCCAAAAGATCATTTAAAGTTAGTCTTGTGGTAGACATTACAAAAAAAAAAAGTAGCTTTAGAAATAAATACTTTGATTCAATATAGACTTCTTTACACACTAGGGCTGCTCGATTATGGCATATATCTTAATCATGATTGTTTTGGTCAATATTGTAATCACGATTATTTAACACAATATTTAATATGAGTGATTAATTTAAAGATAGCAATATACAGGTACATCTAAAAAAAATTAATATCATGAAAAGGTTTATTTTTTCTTGTAACTTATTTCAAAAAGTGAAACTTTCATATATTTTAGATTCATTAAATATAAAGTAAAACATTTCAAAAGTTTTGTTTGTTTTAGTTTTGATGATTAGAGCTTACAGCTCATGAAAGTCAAAAATCAGTATCTCAAAATATTAGAATATTTACATTTGAGTTTTATTAAACGACCATCTCTACAGTATAAATTCTGGGTATCTCTTATTCTTTGAAACCACAATAATGGAGAAGACTGCTGACTTGGCAATGATCCAGAAGACGAACATTGACGCCCTCCACAAAGAGGGTAAGTCACAGAGGGTCATTACTGAAAGCTGTGGCTGTTTACAGAGTGCTGTATCAAAGCATATTAAATGCAAAGTTGACTGGAAGGAAGAGTTTGGGTAGGAAAAGGTGCACAAGCAACAGGGATGACCGCAAGCTTGAGAATACTGTCAAGCAAAGCTGATTCAAACACTTGTGAGAGCTTCAGAAGGAGTGGACTGAAGCTGCAGTCAGTGCATCAAGAGTCTCCACGCTCAGACGTCTTCAGGAAAAGGGCTACCAAGCCACTTCTGAACCAGAGACAACGTCAGAAGCGTCTTACCTGGGCTGTGGAGAAAAAGAACTGAACTTAGAGATTTTAGAGCACGTCATGCTTCCTTCTGCTGACAAGCTTTATGGCGATGCTGATTTCATTTTCCAGCAGGACTTGGCACCTGCCCACACTGCCAAAGATACCAAAAGCTGGTTCAATGACCATGGTGTTACTGTGCTTGATTGGCCAGCAAACTCTCCTGACCTGAACCCCACAGAGAATCTATGGGATATTGTCAAGAGGAAGATGAGAGACATCAGACCCAACAATGCAGATGACCTGAAGGCTGCTATCAAAGCAGCCTGGGCTTCCATTACACCTGAGCAGTGCCACAGGCTGATCACCTCCATGCCACGCCGCATTGAGGCAGTAATTCAGGAGTAATAAATAATAATAATTCAGTAATAAAAGGAGGCCCAACCAAGTACTGAGTGCATAGAAATGAACATACTTTTCAGAAGCCTGACATTTCTGTTTAAAATATCCTTTTTTTTATTGATTTTATGTAATATTCTAATTTTCTGAGATACTGAATTTTGGGTTTTCATTATCTATAAGCCATAATCATCAAAAATTCAAGAAATAAAGGCTTGAAATATTTCACTCTATGTGTAATGAATCTATATAATATATGGGTTTCACTTTCTGAAGTGAGTGACACAAAATATTGACCTTTTTCATGATATTCAAATTTTTTTTTTTAGAATGATCAATACCACATCAGAATACTAGGGTAACTTGTCACAAAAAAGTCCTCAAATTACTGAAAAATAAATAAACAGCCGATAATACAATAAAAAACTAAAAAGCAAAGGTAAAAAAAAAAATACAAATGAAATAAACAGTGCTAAGTTTTTTTTTTTTTATGCAAGTCTAAAGTATTCAGCTAACAGCCTGCTACAGAAATTGAATAATCAAATGTAAAATAAAACAGCATAGTCATCTCTGTAAAAATTTAATTAGTCAATAGTCCTTCAGTCAAGAGAAGTGAGTGATTTTTCTCTGTCTTTTGTTTGATTAATATTACAGAGGGCAGAAGGAATATTACCCGTTTTCACTTTAAGAGCCGCACAGATCCAATATAATGTTACACATGTTTTCATTCTCAACTGTTTACGTTCACTTAAGACATAACTGATGAGGGTTTACATGAATAATCACCAAGCACTGCATTTTGACAGATTTTTGTGTGTATTTGACCTTTAGTCGCACATTTTAAGGCAAAAGTCACATTACATGATTTTACTGATTTGCACGATAAGTTTGGGCTTTTATGGAGGAGTGAAACCACACCTCTGGAAAGGGGCAGAATGGGATGCAATAATCATTTTATCTCGATTATTGGATTTTCATAATAATTTTAATAAACTTTCGATTAATTGCACAGCCTTATTACACACTACGCTACAATGCCATAAAAGGGTTTTTATGAAGTGCCAGTTAGGTATATTTACACTGGCTGTTCGGTAATTAGAATTGCAAAAATAATGCATATATATAATTATAATGCATATAAATAATTAATGGGTTTTAAATAGGTATTCCTGTTTTTGTTTTTAAGTGAATATTAAAATATGAAATGTGGCTGTCTTAATGAGTGAGTGAGTGAGTCATTCATTCAACTGATTCGTTCAAAAATCCATTTATTAAAAACCAAAGATTGATTCAGTAATGAAACCGTTCTGCTGTTCAGAACCATTTCATTTGCGAAATTGAGCAAAACCGACAATATTGTGTCTAAAATGTAACACAATATTAACTCTTGAATTGCTGTATTAAATCAATATCATGTTTGTATATTGAGCAGATATTCAGGAAAAAACAGCACTCTTGCTGGTGTGATGTTGCTAAACTCTATCATATGATATAAATATAAGAGCGTCATTTTTTAAAATGATATTTTAGGCTCATATAACTGCCTTCTCATAGGCTTCATCACTCAGTCAGTCGTCCTGCATCATGTTCATCTGCATCAATGTAAGATGTGGTTAGATGCTGCGTTAAATGCATTCATTTTAAACTTTTTTTTTTTTTTTTTTTTTCATAATAAATCGCACAAAATTAACTTGTTCTTGTTAACTCTGTTCTTGTGATTGACAGACGTTCTTGACATTATCCTTACAAGACATGGCGAATCGAGTTCAGCTCTCCGGCCCTCAAGAAGCCGAGAAATACGTCCTACATATGGTATGAACTCAGCCTCACCATGACATTCAGATGCGTTTTACATCTCAATCACTGGATGTTTCATATTTACTTAACATTTGAAGTTTGTTTGTGCTCAAATCTTTCCTCTTTCATCTCTCAGATCGAGGATGGAGAGATTTATGCAAGTATTAACCAGAAAGATGGCATGGTCTGTTTCCATGACAACCCTGAGAAATACAACAACCCTGTGATGCTCCACAAAATCGACCAAGAGGTTTGTAATGATCTTCATTCAGTGCTCGTGTACAAGAGAACGAGACCAAGTGAAGCACCAGAGAGCAACATGCATTATATATGTACAGCCTCATTATTTGGTATCTTCTTAATCATTATTATTTCAAGGACATTTGAGAGAAATATTAATAACATATATGGAAAACTCAATATATATTATAATGTTCAACGAATAATAGTCAGAAGATCATATCAAGTTCAAAAACGTATAAAGATAACAAAATGTTGTTTATTATAATATAATAAAATAATAATGCAGTAAAAAAGTAATATTGTGAATAATTACAATTTAAAAATATTTTCTATTATTTGTTATTATAATATAATGAAGTAAATATTATAAAAACAGTAATATTGTGAGAGATTATTAAAATTAATAATCAATTTTTTCCATTTATTATAATATACAGTAATATTGTGAAAAATTACTATTAATTCCTATTTTTAGTTTTATTTGTTATAGCAATAAATGATAATATAAACATATTACAAATACAGTAAAACAGATGTTGTGAAATGTTTTTACAACAACATTTATTTTATATATATTCTAAATTATTAAAGTTTTGATGTTCAAAATCTAATTTCACTCTCATAATATGCTTATCTCAAGATATGGGATTTTGAGAAATGTAAAACATAAAGGCAAAATATTTCAGATTCTGCACTTGAAATGCAATATAATGTTTATGCACCACTGCATTAATGGCAGTGGTTTTGTAGTGTTATCCACTGATGCCTCACTGTTATCTGTCTTGACTCTGATGCAGATGCTGAAATGTATAGAGTTAGATGAAAAACTAAAGTCCATGGATCAAGAAATCACTGTAAACCCCCAGTTTGTGCAAAAGGTACTAGTCTGAACAAGCTCATGAATCATCAATTCAATTACAGGCTTCTAAAGGACAAGCTTTTATAACCAGGTGGTCTGTTCTTTGTTTTAGAGCATGGGAATGCAAGAGGATGACGTCGGCAGCAAGACGTCCAGCTACTCTTGAGGCCCTTGGGCGGATCGCTGCTTTGCTCGCATCCCCTTCCTCGTCCCAAAGCTGGAAGACCTTCATGAGAGCAAAATCAGTTGGACTATATCGGAGGAAGACATAAATGTGTGGAATGACCTTTTTTTGGTTCTGTCACAGCGCACCCTAAACAAGAACTTGTTTTTGTCAGTGTTTATTTATCAATGCTTGGTTGACATGCCACTGCATCATTTATGGTCATACAAATAAAGATACTGGACTTCTTTGTTCAAAAGAGTTGTGGAAATTGCATTTGTGTACACAGAATGAAATAAAGCAACCATTTATTTGAAGGTAGATCGTCATCCAATCCATGCTAAATATTATGCTGTGTTCTCATCTCCAAAATGTATCTTCAGGCTTGCCGTCTCCATTTAGTGCATTGACATTTATGTGATCTTTCGGCGGCTCAAAGACTGACAGCTTCTCTAATTTCATGCTCTTTCACCCACGGTCTCAAGTTAACAGAATAATGCATCGGTTGATCTAATGTTTTCTTCTTCAGCCTGGAGGTTGGCTGCTGTTCCTGCAGTGATTCAGCATTCAGACGTGGCCCGTGGTGAAGGATTGGCTCCAGTCCTCTTGAGGTCTCTCATGTTTTGGGTTTTACCATAAATAGATTACTCATCAAATACCTAGAAACTACTGCTACTGGAGCCTGGGTTCCACCAAAATGGGTTTAACCCCCGAATTAAAAGAAAATTATGGGAATATTGACATTACCAAATTACATGATAATTTGAGGTTTGTCTCATAATATTTCTAAACATTTAACTTGCAATTTTCCGGTGTTTCTTGAGAGGAAATTCACTTCCAAATGATATCATAAAATTGAGGTCTGTCTTGTTAAATAGGGTTTGTTTCCTTATAAAGAATTTATTAAAGCTATCGGGGTGTTCCTTGAGGTGTCACTGCCACAGAAGATGATCAAATTGAGGGTTGTCTTGTTAAATTTTAATTAACTTACTTGAAATATTATTTATTTGTTATTTTGGAGTGTTTCTTGAGAGGAAAGTCTTATATTCTTGTGTCACTGCCAAATCACATCATAAAATTTAGGGTTGTCTTGTTCAATTTCAGTTTTACTGAGGCTTAATTTTCTTAAAATATTTAGAAAATGTTTTATTTAATTTTATAATATTGTATATTATAAATATTGTAAATAAAAATTCTGTAGTTTTTACAAAATAATTTTGGCAGCTGTGGTTGCCAGAATAATTTAGTACAAAATACAGAAAAACTGTATTTAGAGAACAAACCGTAAATTTTACAGTATAAAACTGTAATTATCAAACAAAGAAATTTGAATGTAAACCAGTAAATTGAACAACACACACTGCTATTAAAATCTGTTTTGTACCTTTAACATATTGACAACCACCATAATAATGCAGGCGGTGAACGAGAAAGCCACACGAAGAATCAAAGCTCATCACAAGCAGAAGTATATACTAATATATAGAAGATGCACAGAGTCATTCATGCAAACACTAAACACCATCATGGTAACACATCACACTTAATGCATAAACAGATGATGTAACAACGCCCAAATGTGCATAACTGATAACAAAAACTATTAAAAAACATGATTATTTGAACAAAATACTTTCAAATGTGGAGTGTCACACAGGGAATTCTGGGAATATCACTTTACAGTTTTTGACTGTAAATTATACATTGATTTGTTATTCTTTACTTCTAAAAACAGCATTTTACAGTAAAATGACATAAAATGTCTGGTTAGATCTTTTACCGTTTTCCCCTGTATATAATGGGAACTTACTGTTAACCTATTAACAGTTGTTTTTTTTTCCATTGTGTTTTTACAAAATTTAAAATTTTTACAGTTTATAAACAATTAATTAAAGAATTTGGGGGGCTATTTTATTTTTTTGAGAGGAATGCCTTATATTCTTGTGTCTGTAAATCATAAACTTGAGGTGTGTCTTGTTAAATAAGGTTAATTTCCTAACTTTATTATTTATAAAGGATTTATTAAAGCTATTGGGGTGTTTCTTGAGAGGAACATCTGTCACTAGGACATCACATCATATAATTGAGGGTTGTCTTGTTCAATTTTACTGAGGCTTCATTTTCTTGTAATATTGTTTATAAACAATTTATTGATTATATCGAGGTGTTTCTTGGTTTTATGATATTGCAGTCACTAATGCATTAGATTATAAAATTGAGATTTGTGTTGTTAAATTTCAATTTAGTTGTCTTGTCTAGTTTATACAACCAGTCCTTATTAAATATTCTGCTTCCGTTTCCATTAATATTTACAATCAGCACAGTCCTTGTGAGATACTCCAGTTTCACACTCCTGACACCGATTTACAATTTTTCACAACTTGAATGCAGGTAGGCATGTGGATGTTTTCTACTTGAATGACATAACCAACAAGAAAAGAAGGACCGACGCGAGGCGCGACGCAGCCAATCGCAGCCGCTCCTGCGGCGTACAAGTCTTTGAACAAAGACAAGCGGCCGCGCCAGCCAATCATATTTGAGAGTTCTCGAAAGCGGGCGGGAGTTCAACGGAAATGGCACGGGCGCTGGCCAATCGCAGCCACGAACCGCAAGCCATCCGCCAATCGGCGTTTAACCTCGCAAGGATTGCGTCGCCCACGGTGCTCAGTCGAATTCCATCGCCGTCCATTAAAACAGCCGACTTGGAAAATACAACATCAAAGCGTGCTCAGTTTTACCACAAGCTCGCGTGCTTAATTCTCGTCAGAGATGTTGTTTTCATGCAGCGAGGGTGTGGAGAAACGCTCTCCGCATGTGTAAGGCACGCATCTTAGACCCTGTCGTGGCTCGCTGCATCGCCTGGCAAAACGGAACAATTGGTGGATAATTCTCCTCGTGACTTCAGTCGAGCTGATTTCATCGCTGAAATACAGAGGAACTCGAATGTGTTTTCTGTCATGAGTCCGGCAGGGTGCTCCCATGTGAACGGGTTCAAAGTGGACAACTGGAAGCAGAATCTGCGCGTCATATACCAGTGCTTTGTGTGGAGCGGCTCTGTCGAAACCAGGAAACGCAAGGTAAATAAAACACACCAGAGCCCAGTGCTGCGGTGTATCGGTGCCAAGTCGCACTACCCTCCCAAACACAAACGGATGTGTAATTCTCCAGGCTAATGTGCTTTATTTCCACATCAATCCACGGCTGGCCTGCGCAGACTCATGCATCGCTTTCATAGGCTGGACGTGGGATGCTATTCCGCTATCGATGTTGTTTAACCTGCTTTAGTTGAGTTTAATTAGTCGTTGGCTTCCCCTGGATCGTTTTCTGATGTCAGGCCTAACATCATTGAATAGAGGTTTCAGTTTCACAGTTATCACGGAATTTGCCTATTGTGTGGCAGGACTAACCACTTATGTTGACTGCCTAAACATCTCCATATTAATACGTCCATGATGGAGTCTATGATATCGATTCCTGAGACGGTTGTTCTTTTGAGTCGAATCGGTTTGATCCGGATTAAGTGATTCGTCACGAACCGCACTGTTATTTAAACCGCATCAACTCTCGAACCGTTTATATCGTGATCCGGATCGACTAACACGACTAAATTGTTGTTTTTATAAGATGAAGCTGCTTCAACAGACTACAAACTCATGGGATTACAATAACGACTCTTATTAGTCAAACTAGGCTTGACTTTGGTGCAACACAATTTTTTGAATTGATTTTTAAAGGAACACAGCACTTTTTTTGGAAATAGGCTTATTTTTTTAACTCCCCAAGAGTTAAACAGTTGAGTTTTACCGTTTTTGAATCCATTCAGCCGCGGTAGCACTTTTAGCTTAGCTTAAATCATTGAATCGGATTAGACCGTTAGCATCTCGCTCAAAAATGACCAAAGAGTTTCAATAATTTTTCTATTTAAAGCTTGACTCTTCTGTTGTTACATCGTGCACTAAGACCGACGGAAAATGAAAAGTTGCGATTTTCTAGGCCGAAATGGCTAGGAACTATACTCTCATTCCGGCGTAATAATCAAGGAACTTTGCTGGCGTACCCTGGGTGCAGCAGGCGCAGTGATATTACGCAGTGCATGAAAGTAGTCCCCAGCTATATCATAAGTAGTTTCTTAGCCGGGAACTATTTTAAAGTCTCCTCCAATCAGAGAATAGAAACAGTAAATCATAGCAAAAGAACTTTGTGCATATGTATATTTTGAAATAAACCTGAGAATATGCTTTTTCTATATACATAAACACCGATAGTTTTATTTATCCGTCGTTTTCAATTCAGTTATTCCCCAAGCGTCATGCCTCATTAAAGCCATTTAGTTCACATTCATGTCTTTTGCTTCAAATCAAAGACTAATATTGTGAATCACATCATAGCTGGTTAGTTTGGTTCAAAACTCTCCAACAAAGACGTTTTGAATCTCATGTTGCAAACTCACGTTTGGAACCACATGTTTTGCGCAAAGAACCATGGGTTCATCAAAGCAAAGTGTTCTATAGAACCAATTCACGGTTCTTTTTCCGAAAGAACTGATTCAAGTCTGAAATGAGTCATAGTTCCATCACTTTTCTATGATAGCAGAGCGTGTGGCATCAGATGATTGCATAATAACTAACTATCCTCGCCCGACACGTCTTCCTCTGAAAAACAAAGAGTTATCTTGAAATATGCATCATGATTCATTCAAATCAAATGTCACCCTCCATATATGTGTCTCATCGTGCTTTCTTCTGAAAGAAACGCCAGTCTCGCATGCTAGACAGGTTAACATGTCCAATAAATAATGATAAAAATCATTTTATGGAGGAATCTTTGGTAGTAAGATGTTAATATGGGGTGAATGGCGTCATCTGGTTCACTCAGGATTGCATGATTCTTTGGCACAATTGAGGTCAAGTCAACTGAGTTTTATGAAGGATAATGTTTTCTTACTGCATTGTTTTAGCTTAATCACATCATTATCTATAATCCAGGCACATAAACACTCAAAGGCCAGATTTGGTGAGTTTTATTTCACTGCATGCAAGTAATTATTGCACTTGATTGTTCTGTACAGTCTTTGAAATCCAGTTCTCTTTGGTAAACTGTAATTTGTGTTGCGTTACACCACATCTGACCTATTAGACACACCCGCTATTCTCAGCATTACTATACTGTTTATTTAATGCCACGTTTAGACATGCTCAGCTGGGCAAAATGTACAATAAGAAGGATTTACCCGTCTTAGGTCACATTTAGCATATAGTACTGATCGCAAGTTCTCAGAAACCAGATCTGCATCTGTGGAGCACAGGTGGGCAAGCGACCGGACTCGCCTCTCATCTGTCCCGTCGTACCTGTGAAGGGACAATAGGAATATGAGGAGCTCAGTAAACGCTAGAGAGGCTCTCTGGTCCATCCCATCCCCCTGCTGCAGAACAACACATGCTGTGTGGCGAAGGCCTTTGGATGCGTTTGCACCACTGCTCCGCCTGAGCATCACATGATGGCACACCCACAGATCACTGACCGGCTGATGCATATCACTCCCAACGCTGGACAGCAACCTCAAGCTCCCTTCAGATTGACTTACTGAAGGTTACTGTTCTCATGAAAATATCACAATTTCTATTAGATTTAACATTGCAGTTATTAAATTTAAAGGTAGGGTTCACCCAAAAATGAACATTTTGTCATTAATTAGTAACCCTCATGTCATTCCAAACCTGTAAGACCTTTGTCACAAATTAAGGTGTTTTTGATGCATTCCGAGAGCTCTCTGACCCTCCCATCTAGACAGCAAGGATCCTAACACGATCAAGGCTCAGAAACGAAGTAAGGAGATCGTTAAAATAGGCCTAATCCATGTGACATCAGTGGTTCAACCGTAATTGTACGAAGCTATGAGAATACATTTTGTGCACAAAGAAAAAAAAAACTTTATTCGTCAATTCGTGCTATAGGGTGACGCAGAGGAGACGAAGTGTTGAATAAAGTAGTTTTTTGTTTCCTTCGTGCACAAAAAGTATTCTCGTAGCTTTTTAAAATTATGGTTGAAGCACTGATGTCACATGGATTATTTTAACGATCTCCTTGCTACATTTCTGAGCCTTGATCGTGTTAAGATCCTTGCTGTCTAGATGGGAGGGTCAGAGAGCTCTCGGAAGGCATCACAAATATCTTACTATAATATGAATATTACTAAAATATGAACGAAGGTCTTACAGGTTTGGAACGACATGAGGGTGAATAATTTACAGAATTTTCATTTTTGGGTGAACTATCTCTTTAATGTGCACCAAGAAATGTTCAAATGTTTTTTTTTTCAGTAGAAATGGCACTTTACAGCATTGAAAAACGCTAAATATGCCAAGAATAGTTTTTTTTCTGAACCTGTTGTAGACGTGTCAAATAAATATCATAAAAGAAATCATTACTTCTGTTAGGGTTAGGATTGCAATTATTAAAGATGGGGTAGGCGATTTCGGAGATGCTAGCAATAGCAAGCTAGCTTTGAATGTATAAAAAAAAATGATACGTCTATTTTAACGATAATTACACATTATTTTGCTGAGCGTGTTATTTTGGGAGGTTGAGGACTGTTGTGGACAGCTGACTCCCAAAGCTTTTGATGTTCTTCATATTCGGTGCAGTTTGCGGGAGTCACAGAAATGAGTTTTTCCAATAAGTTTAAATTGATTTTTACATTTTATGGGCATTTTTACCTTTTATAATGCCATTTTTTTTCTATCTTAATTAAATGTATGCATCGTCTCTTGTGTCAAATTCTTAAATTTAATCGTAAATTCAAATAGTAAGACACTATAGGGCAGTGGTCGGCAACAGGCGGCCCGCGGGCCAAATAATATCTGTCCCGCGCCCGTAGCCAGATTATTTTGATAGCGGCAGGTTCTGAAATGGATCTGTCATGACAGCAACAGTTACTCACAATCAGAGTGTGAATGGAGCGAGGAGCGGATTTTTTAAAAGTTGAAGCGTCGTGGTTTTCACTCGCTTCATCACCGCTCCATCACGAGTACAATTCGAGTACAACTGAACAAAAATATAAGCGCAACAATTGTTTTTGCCCCCATTTTTCATGAGCTGAACTCAAAGATCTAAGACACTTTCTATGTACATAAAAGGCTTATTTCGCTCAAATATTGTTCACAAATCTGTCTAAATCTGTGTTAGTGAGCACTTCTCCTTTGCCGAGATAATCCGTCCACCTCACAGGTGTGGCATATCAAGATGCTGATGAGACAACATGATTATTGCACAGGTGTGCCTTAGGCTGGCCATAATAAAAGGCCACTCTAAAATGTGCAGTTTTATCACACAGCACAAAGCCACAGATGTCGCAAGTTTTGAGGGAGCGTGCAATTGGCATGCTGACTGCAGGAATGTCCACCAGAGCTGTTGCCCGTGAATTGAATGTTCATTTCTCTACCATAAGCCGTCTCCAAAGGCATTTTAGACAATTTGGCAGTACATCCAACCGTCCCAAGGTCATGGGTTCGATTCCCAGGGAAAGCAAGAGCTGATAAAATGTAAAAAAAAAAAAAACTGTAACTTAGATGCAATGTAAGTCGCTTTGGATAAAAGCGTCTGCTAAATGCATAAATGTAAAAAAAAATAAAAAAACTTTTAGCTTTTTATAAAAAAAAAATTATAATACCAAAATTTCAGTAGTTTTAAAATAAACGAAGTTAAGTATTGTACCTAAGAAGTTATGAATAAAAATATTTTTGTATTTTTTGATTTTATTGACTTACACTGACACTACACAATGATGACTTAATTCATTTTGTCCATTACGTTTAACTAATAAGCATTTCATACTTAGTTTTCCAACAACACGTCAGTGTTAGAATAGCCATTAGTCCGAGGGCCTGGAAACCGACTTCCTTTAGAGAAATAGCAAAGTTCATCGAAGCTGTGGCAGTGATTAACACCGGCCTGCACTGAAGCTTGTCCAATTACCCGTATGGTCTTCATTTACCATTAAAAACTGTTTTTATAGGGCGGCTGTTCCACATCTATTCTGCATGTGGAGTTATACGGGCTTCTAGCTCGCCATCAATAATTAATTGAAGCACGGGCCGTTTGTCATATCGATACACGCCTGCATTTATGCGCTTCCACACGTCCCTCCCGAGCTTCAGCGGATCCTTACGGAGAAGGTGCGAGTCCGAAGCGCTCGACAGCAGGCCTCAGAGCAGTTTCTCTAGACATGGAGGATGTTTTAAATCAGGAAGACAATGTGACTCCAGGAGGACGATAAAGGACTCGTGCTCCGCTACGGTTTTACCGGCTCATAATTCATAGCCTTACAAATGCTTAAACACTGCTTTTGTGACTTGAATACGAATCAAAATCGGTTGATAGTTTTTATCCCAAGTTTTGTTCTCGGGTTTTAGTGTGCGGTGGAGAAGGGCGGCTTTGTTCCACAGGCAATAAAGATTACATTCAAGGCTATACCACAAACTACAGCACATTGTTGGACTAATAAACAAGAAGTTGAGACTACGAGCTCTGCAAAATACATTTTTCAGTAGCATAAAAGCAGTTGTTTTAATAGTAATTTTTTATTATTGTTTGAATGTTGTATTGCTTTATAGTCCCTTGTAAGAAATGTATCAAACATTTATTTATTTATATTCATTCGAACACTTCACAATTTCTTTATTTTTCTTTTTATGTTTATTCATTTGGTTTTTTTTTTTACTTTAAAAATGTTTTGTCAGTTGGGAAACTTGTTTATGAATTAATAAATTTCTAATTATATTTTAATTTAATTTCCCCCTTTTTTATTTATTTTTTGTGGTTAATTATGGAAAATCAAGTCTTTGAATAAATTATTATATAAATATACAGTGCTGGGCAGATTACTTATAAATTGTAATCCATTACTGATTACAAATTAAATGACGGAAATTGTAGTTTGTAATGCAATCTATTGGATTACAAACATTTGGTCATGTATTTTGACTACTTTTACACCCATGCTAAAGTTGACTAAAAAGAGGAATAAAAAATCATCTTTTGGAAATTGAACTAAAATAGCCCCACATCATCACATAGCCTTCACCATACCTAGAGATTGGCATGGTTTTAGTTCAGTTAGCCTAATAGCTGGTTTGATTTGCATTGAGATGATCTTATGGAAAGTACTCCATGCCAATCTCTAGGTATGGTGAAGGCTATGTGATAATGTGGGGCTATTTTAATTCCAAAAGCCAAGGGAACTTTATCAGGATGCATAGTATCCTGGATCCATGAAGTAACTGGCCTTTAAAAATAAAAATCTGCCTGCCTCTATGGGAATTTAACATAGGGGTGCCCAAACTTATGCACCCTGTTTTTTAAGGAAGAACATTTATTTACGATACATTATTCATTCACAAAGAAAATTGGTGTCCTTAAAGGTTGGATTTTTCCCAATTTTTTTTAATTAAGGCATTAAGTTCAATTTCCAAAAGATGATTTTTTATTCCTCTTTTTAGTCAACTTTAGCATGGGTGCCTAAACTTATGCATAGCACTGTATATTATTATTTTATATTTTTAAGTAGTCTAATTACAAGTACTTTTTTTTTTTTTTTTATCCGACCATGTAATCCAGATTACATGTAATCAGTTACTAACCAGCAATGTTTAAAAAATACATTTGAATTTATCTATATATTTATATCTATATTATGTCTATATACATTTCTTATAAATTGTTCTCATTTAGTTTTTTATGAATTATTCATTATTATTTTTAAGTTAGTTTAATTACTTGAGGAGCTAGAGTGTCTCTGTATGTCTGCTGTAGCTCTTGTTGAGTGTTTAATTGTAAATGAGGGCTGGTCTGTGGGGTTAAGTGTAATGACGCTCCGTGTCGGCGCACGTCCTTCAGCAGAAGGGGACTCTGGGTAATTGACAGGCCCTCTCCACTAATTGTGTTTGGTGCTTCCTCCAGCTTTTTAGTATCAGTCTTACAGTCCCTGTGCGCTCTCAGCTGATCTCATTTCTTTAGCCTCTAGCAGGCTTATCGCAGTCCAGGCAGCTTCGAGGCGTTCACATCCCTCATCTGCATGTGTTTGAACTGCCATCCATCCTTTATCATCAGCGCCTTCCCTCTCCGTGTCTCCTTTTTGTTTCTCCTCTTTCATGTCTCTTGCCTCCCTTGCTTCTCCTCATCACCCACATGCCTCCTCCTACACTTGTGATCTTGGAGAAACAGCAGCGAGCCGGCGATTGGATGCTCAGTTGCTGCAGAAACTGCGAGAGCCGATGTGTTTGGCGGGTCGATGCTGGTTTATATAGTCAAGGCCGATCTCTGGGGTTATTTATTCCTAGGCCAAAAATCCAAAAATAAAAACTTAAAAATATTGTAGTATTTTAAATGTACATAGTTATTTCAAAGTCTAATTTAAAATACAGAGATGTTTAATTGTTTGAGTCACTAATTATTAAATTAATAATATAAGTTTATATGAGATATTTGAAATTAGACTTTGTTTGGGATAACAATGTGTTATATATTCAGTTGCATTACAAATATTGAGTAATATTTTTGTTAAAATATTCACACAGTGCCGAGTAGGTTTATTATCGTTAACTAAAACTAAAACCATAATTTTGAAATAATAAAATATTCAATATTAAATACTGTGTATATATTAAAAGCGCTATACAAATAATGACTTGACTGTGTATATATAATATCAAATATTATATAATACAAATATTTCAGGGCATTATTTCTCTTTTTCGTCTAGTTTTAAGTATTTAAAATAAAATAAAAAACTGTAGGCATTTTAAAAAGCAACAATTAAAAATATAAAAATAAATACTAATTTAAAATATTAATAAATTGCAATCAGTGATATCAGTCATTGATTCTAAAATAGCACTTGTGATAAACACCTCAGTCGAACTATGAAAACTAATATTTGGCTAATATATGCACACTTTTACCATACAGTATACCTTTATTTATCCACACTTTTATTTATTTTTTGGAGGGATTTGTTGTTTTAGCATTTTGGGTTCACTATTTAATTTTTTTTAAATTAGGGGTTCATCTAAAATTTGGCGCCAAATATTTCAGTTACCAAAATTTTGGTTCATCCCTATTTCACACCAATCAGGGTGTTTTTTTTTTTTGTTGTTTTTTTTAAATTGAGGGATTGGTTGCTTTTGAGAGGCATTTTGGTCCAGTTGGGGTGCTTATTTATCAAACATATGGTGACTTTTAGCCCGAGTGAAATAAAATGTGATTCAATGGCCTGATCCATCTGATGCAAGTCTGCATAGACCACCAATGATAACTCTCCTCAGTACTCTGTTTATTCATCTGCGAGTCACACGCAGGATGACAGTGCTGCTTTGTTGCTGGTCACGCTGGCTCCGTCCAATCAGAGCGACTGGAGCTGCACTCTCGCTCTCTTTTGATGCGTTTTTTATTGAGTCAGCATCACAGTCTGATTTGCTGGATAACAGAGGAGCCCTTCTCTCCGTCCGCTGCTGATGTCATCCGCCCTAAACCCAGTTCTGGAATCCAGTTCCCTTTTCATTTGATTCTGATTCATTTGTTTGCGATTCACTAAAAAGATCTGGCTCATTTGAGTCGTGAGTCATTTGTTTTTGAATCAGACTACACTGGTTGCATAGTATGTTTCCTTATAGCATTAAAGGATAACTAAACCCCTGATCAGAGCCTAACTCCACCCACTGGCAATATTTGAAAAATGCTGGAAAAGTGGGCAGAGTCCAGCGGAGACGGAGGAGATGAACCGAGGGCGGGGCTGAGCGGGGGGCGTGCACCTGAGAGTGCCATCATACGTCACAGGGGTATGCAACGTCCAATAGGAAACTTCAACTGCAGTAGCCACCGTTCAACCTGAAGAGCCAGCACTCAGATTTTTTTACACCATATATTGTAGAATTAAAACACTTTATAACCAAATGTCAAAACATTTACTATTCAGTGCACAGCACTAATAAAGACACAGTCTTCCAGATCATTAACTCAAAGTTGTTTTAGGGTTTAGTTACCCTTTAATTTTGAAGATTAAAAGTGGGGCCCAGACTGCGCAGTTGATTGAGTTAGTTTAACGGGATGGGTAATGTTGTACAAATACGCTTTCACACAGCCACAAAATAGGCATAGAATAAGAGATTGATATTGCGAATTTTAATAATTGTCTGAATTATTCTAATGAAGAGATCTACTTATTAGGAAATCAATAATTTGACCTAGCCCTAAAGCAAAGTTAGTCGACTCACTGACTAGTTGGTTTAAGAAAAAACTCATTTAAGATTTTAAGACAAAATCATCGGAGTGGAAATGTAATTTGTTAAAGAGCATCTCAGCACTGCTGCTTTTCAATTATTTTTTATTTTCTATTATTTATCTTTATTTTATTATTTATATATATATATATATATATATATATATATATATACCTCCCTCCTATTATACAACCTATTTCTGCCCTATTTTATTTTGAATAATTTTAAATTTATTTATTCCTATTTGTTTATTTATCCCTCCAATTAGTTAAAAAAAACTTTTTTAGTCCTCCTAATTATTTAATGTATCCCTATTTTTTTATATTTTATTTTAATTGATCCTTCCTATAGTATTTTTCTTTACATTTTTAATCTTTATCTGTCCTATTTTTTTTTTACATTTTGAAGTTGTTTTTATCTCTCCTGTTTTATTTTATTTATTTATTCATCCTCCATGTTATTATATATATTTAGAATTTTATTATTTAATTTTTATTTAGTTTTTCCTAGCAGGTGACTGCAGGCATTTGGTGCCTCGTTGCCATTTTAAGGGTTTTCTGTTACAAATGTATGCCAGCAAGCTGCAAAAATAGCCTGTGTGTGTGCGTTCATGAATGTGGAGCCTGCAGTGTGTCTTGTAGGAGGAAGCTGATCCTTCTTGCCTTGTTTTTCAGCCCCACACCCCCGTCTCAGATGAGGTCCTGATCAGTGCACGATCTCATTCAATATTACAGCATTAACACCAGCAGGAGAGAGCAGAGAGGACCTGCTGATGCTCTCTGTGTAGGATGTAGGACTGTAGAAGGATGAGAGAGTAGGATGGAGGAGCGGTGTAGATGCAAAGAAGAAATTACATGTGTAGAGCGTGATCAGGAGGTGTGGCGAGTCAGATATGTTGAAACGATAGCGTTCAGTTTACTGCATTCGTGTATTAGTGCATGTTTATGTAGGCACTTTCACACATCAGCCAATCAGTGTGAAACATAGCTTGCATATAAGGTTAGATGTTCGAGTGTTTTATTTTTATTATATCTCTTTTAATAGTTTTTGGAACTATATACATTAATGCAAATAGTAAAGCCGCGATGAAACTGAAGTAGCGACAGATTAGGGTTGGGCGATGCCAATTTGGTAGACATCGAATGATGTGTACCGTGAAACATCGTGATGGACGATGACCTCGGGGACGGGGTTAGGGGTGTGCCCATATGCAGAAACGCATGGAAAACAAAGAACGCATTCTACGGAGCCACTAAGGTCTCATTTGCACAGCAGGTCTTGATGCTCAATTCCGATTTGTTGCCTATATCCGATTTTTTTTGGCTGTCCGTTTACATGTTCTTTCAATTGTGAGCCCTATCCGATTCATGTGTTTACACTCGCCATACCATCTGAAACATCCCACATGCATTGTTGTCATTTAGCACCTCCACACGTGCTTCCTCCCGAGAATAATGTGACCTGTGCTGACAAAACGAGTTCAGCAAATTTGAAAAATTCGTTTATTTTCACATTCTCCATTGAAAAGACCTTCAAAATGATGTATGATTTTTTAGAATGGGACAAAAAAATGACTGCTACACCCGTTTAAAGTCGATATAGGGTCAGCAAGGTTGATTATGAGAAAGATTAAAGTTTTCCTCCAGTTCTATCCTTTTTAATAATTAGGCTACTATATTAATAATCACAATATAGCGTTTTTTTAGCGTTTTTTTAATTTTATCTTTCCTATTATAAATAAAAACAGATGCAAAAGAAAATAATTGGTTGTTGATTGGCTGTTGAGATGATGGGCGTGGCTCTCAACAGTGTATGCAGATGAGGGGTCTTTACAAAACACCATTTTCAACAAAAAATGTAAAACTTGATTCGTTTTGGTTGTTCATTTACATGACATTGGCGCTTTTGCAAACGCAAACTTTTGAAAACAGTACACTTATTGTCGTGAATTTGTGAAACGGTGTGCATTATTTTCACATTCTGTGTTTTTTATAAAAAACAAAAATTTTTTTTTTTTTACAAAGTAACATCGCCAGCTCCTGGCCTAGTGTGTGAAATGTAGCTTTTTGGTCGTTTTCACAGATCCGGCTTAATATTAAGAAATGTGTATTATGCACTTGTAGTACTCCGAATAGTTTAATTCTAATTTTGATATCTATACTTAGTATAAAATAAATATATTTAATATTTTTATTAGGTAAGCCTTTTCTTTTTCCCTGCATAAGTAGTCCTGTGCATTGTTTACAAAAAAAACCCCAAATCTGTTCTTATACGGTCTACAAAGTGAAGAGACAACATTTTTGTCCAAAATATAATAATGTTCTAAGATTCTAATAACAGAAAATAGTATTTTATGAAAGATTATCGGGTGTTGAATATCACTGCTGCGTCCAAAGATTTGTATTTATTTTCACACAATATTTGTTTTTTTACTCGTAAATGCAAATGAAATACACGTAGAGCCTTTTGTACTGTTCTGCCTACTGTTCTTTAAAAGTAGTATGTGAATCTGCATGCATTATGCAATGCTACATGTTGCAGGTTTAATAAAAGCGATACTTTTTAATGCAATCTAGTAAACTTATGGCTTATGTGACACGAGACATGCAAGGTCACATCAAGCACATTGCACTGTGATACAGATTCAGGGCACTCCCTGCGCTATAATGCTCATTTTGGCAGCTCTGCTATTCCTACAGATCATTTGCATACTAGCGCAGTGCGCTGCAGAAATGTAGTGCACTGTTTTGCACATCAGGAATGTTTAGGTATCTTCTGGTTATATTAGCATGCAACATTCAGGCTGACTTCAGGGAACGGTGGCATTTCTTAAGTGATTGCTCCAGATCTGTCTGTGTTCGCGTCTCACCTGTCGTTTAGGGTGATGCTTATTCTCAGTGGTCTGCTGGGTGGTGTGTCATTGGGGATTCGCAGAAGGGCGAGATGTGAAGCTGAAAATGGGGTCTATACAAAAATAGCTAGTGTGGAGGTAAAAGCAGAGCGAGCTGTTAAAGAGCGGATCTAAACCAGCACTACAGTACTGAAGCTTGACATCATGCTGTTGGGATATAGTCAGGTGGTGTAATGTAGTCTTCTGGAGGTTGACTAGTGTATGTGTGTATATATATATATATTTTTTTTTTTTTTTTTTTTTTCTTCAGCATTCTATTTTTTGCTTCAATATTTCAAGGTGGCATGAAACAGAAATTGCAATAGTCTTCTCTGCTGTGATGCATATTCCAGTGAAACTGCTCTTGAATAAAAAAATTAATAAAAATAGGATGGGACTTGATTTTAGTGTTTATTATAAATGATTAATCTATGCATTTATTTTTTTCAGTTCATATGCACTATATGAATAAAAAAAAATGTGCATGGATAAATGGTTTATAATAGCTAAACATTGACTATTCTTATTTAGTGTATGTAATGTATAATTGTTTTAATATATAATTTTTTTATAGTGAAAATATTGAGATTAAATTTAGGTTATTCCATTAACATTCATATATAACTACATAAAATATTAAATATTGTTAATGTTTATAATTTTTTTTTTTTTTTTAAGGGTTAGGGTTAATTACATACTTGTTTTAAGTATATTTTAGTGCTGTCAAATAATTAATCATGATTAATCGCATCCAAAATAAGTTTTTGTTTACATATTGTGTGTACTATATATTTGTGTATATATACATACACATACAGTATATATTTGTTTATATAATTTATATTATATTTAATATACAAATATAACATTTCTTAAATGTATACATGTGTATTTATATATACATAATAAAAATGCACAGTACACACATTGTGAACAAAACTTTTATTTTGGATGCGATTTAATCGCGGTTGATCGTTTGACAGCAGTAGTATTTATATTTTTTAAACTTGTTTAATTTAATTCATATATTATTGTTTGATTTAAAGTGTTATTAATATTAAGCATAATACATGGTTTTACGAATCGTCAAATTTCATGTATATTAGTGTAGTGACATATTGGTAGTGTTGCTAAAACTGTCTTCAAAGATATCATGTTAATTTTTGCATGCTTTAATTTCAGCTGCAAAGGTAAAATACAAAGATGATGTCTTTTAAATTCATATCTCTTTAAAGCACTGTTACTATAACCATCAAAGCACAATCTTCAGCAATAGGATACTGACAGTTTTGTGCAATAAATGTAGTTATTCACACATTTACCCTTTTGAAGGGCCGTAGTTGTTGTCTGTATCTCCCTAAGAATAGCGTCTGAAGAGCTTTCTTCATTAAAAAAAATTAACTAGTTGTCCAGACAGTCTACTAACTAGTTTGAATGTCATGCGTAACTAAACGTCTGTATCTCTCTGTCTTTTCTTCCTAGGCGAAGTCATGTATATGTCACACGTGTGGAGCTCATTTAAATCGGCTTCACTCCTGTCTCCATTGTGTGTACTTCGGCTGCTTCAGCAAGAAACACATCCATGAGCACGCCAAAAACAAGAGACACAACCTAGGTAAGATGCACGCAGAGGTTACTCATACGCATCTCTGCTTCTCTAAGGTAAGACTCGCTCCCACACGGACAGACGTCATTAGCACATGAGCGCAGAACACAGTCGCCACAATTAAAGCTCAGATAGAGCTGATAAATAAAGTCACAACGCTTGATCAAGTCTCTGTAGGAAGGGTTTGAGATGCACATTGAATACTGAACAGAGAGATATTCTGATTTAATTAAATAGCTCAGCTCTACTTGCACCGAAACTAGGGCCCTATATAATCCGTTTTATTTTTTAATTAAATTTTAATACTCAAAGCATGTCTAATCAATGGAATTAATCAATCTTTAACAACTTAGTAGTTTTTTAATTTTTATTTACACTGAAATTCTGTCTTTTGGATTTATGATTATATATAAATAATGAGACCATTTTTGGATTTATACATTTATGATATTTTATTTATTTTTATTTAAGTTTATTATTTTAGAAATTTAGTTATTATTATTTCAGTCTTATTTTTCAGGATTCTGTTTTAATGGGTTAATTAATTAATTTTATTAATCAAATAGCAAGTATTTAATAGTTTTATTAATATTTCACAACTTAATAATTTTAAATTTTTGTTACAATAATACATTTAAAAAAATGTGCTAAAAATGTCAATAATTGAGGCCTGGAATTATGTGTTGTCCTTTTGAATTTTTCCTGGATTTATAATTTAATAAAAATAATAATAATGAAAATATGGTGGTAGTTAAACCGTTAACAATTTAATTACTCTTTTAATACGTAATCAAAAACTGTAAAATTCCTTTTGGTTTTTGGAAAACAAAGTACTGCTCAACAGAGGTTTACTGTTAAAATTAAAACGTGGAAGAACTTTAAATTCCATTTTTATGACTGGATTCTGCAATTATGTACGTGATTATCCGCATCGAAATCATACGGCGCTACAAAACCCAGTTTCATGTCTGCTCCAAAAGCTTGATCGTCCTCTCGAGCAAGAAGCAGCAAGTGCACAGATCCGGCCGTGGATGTTTGGAAGGGGTCTTGGATTTCTCCCAGCTCCTTAATGCATCACTGGCATGTAATTATCCCCTCTGTTTTAATGAGGAACGGTGCCACCCTCCAACAACAAAGAAGCGCAAACAGACAGGAATGTGGGTAATTATAGTGTGCGAGGGGATAATAGTCCCAGATTCACTCGCAGCGTTTGTTTCCAGCGGTGGCATAAAGTTCATCTCCCACCTGTTCAGACAGCTCGTTTGGAAAAACCAAAGCCTGAGCTTCACATCAGGAATTGAATTACTTTCTGCCATCCTTTGGGATTTCCTCGTTTATTAACAGGAAGGAACACCTATGATACGGGCAACAGACATGCAAAATATCAAATTGCAGAGCATTACTTGTGAGTTGCTTCTGCGATGCATTAGAAAAATTTCTGAATTGATGCGGAATAATTTTTCGATTTATTTTCCCAGCCATAAGTCTGAATTGTTTCTATACCCCCTTTCATTTTTCAGTGCGCAAGGAACTAAATGCAAAATTATTCTTTGTATTAAAATTATTTCCGTTAGCTGCTTTAGGTAATTAACTAGAAAAATAACATGTGCATTAAATGATAAAACTATTTGTGCTAAAAACCAGTGTGTTTTTTGATTATGATAATAAAATAGGATAAATACCCGTTTGCAATATTGAGCAGCATGACGGGCCACTTTTTACGTTAAATATAAGGTAGATACATTGAATATTTTCAGTGAAGATACTGACATAAAATGATATAATATCAGTGTTAACTCTATATCTCCAATAATACACTACCAGTCAAAAGTTGTTTTTAAGAATTGGCTTCTGCTCACCAAGCTTGCATTTATTTGATTCAAAATGCAGCAGAAGCAGTAATATTGTGAAATATTTTTACTTTTTAAAAATAACTTCTTTATATTTGAATATATTTTACATGTATGTAGTCCTGTGATGCGCAGCTTCAGTGTCACATGATCTTCAGAAATCATTCTAATATACTGATTTACTGCTCAAGAAACATTTCTGATTATTATTATCAATGTTGAAAACAGTTGAGTACCTTTTTTTTTTTTTTTTTTTTTTTTTTTTTCAGGATTCTTTGAATAGAAAGATCCAAAAATTAGCATTTATCCGAAATAAAAAGCTTTTGTAACATTACCATTTAAAAGCTTGGAGTCAGTATAATTTTATTTATTTTTTGGTAAAGAAATTATAGAAATTAATACTTTTATTTAGCAAGGATGCATTAAATTGATAACTGATGATAAAGAGACTTATAATGTTACAGAAGATTTCTATTTCAGATAAATACTGTTCTTCTGAACTTTCTATTCATCAAAGAAACCTGAGAAAATTCTATTCTATTCATTTTTTGAACAGCAAATTATAGAATGAAGGATTGTGTGACTGGAGTAATTATGCTAAAAATTCAGCTTTGAAATCAAAGGAATAAATTACATTAAAATATATTCAAATAGAAAGCAGTTCTTTTAAATAGTAAAATATTTTTCAGTGTTACTGCTTTTGCTGCATTTTGGATTAAATAAATGCAGGCTTGGTGAGCAGAAGAGAATTCTTTAAAAAACATTAAAAATCTTGCACTCAAACTTTTGACTGATAGTGTATATCTTAGTAAGATGAGATGTAAATGATCCAAACATATAATGCAATGCAATGCTGATTGAGAGATGAAGAAATAAACGCTCCTCAGAAGACGTGAGATGAAGATCATTCCTCCGCTGAGGAACAGAGAAAGTAAAGCTTCTGGAAACAAACGTTCCTCAGAAGATCCTGATGATCAGATTTGAGACGCACTGATTTTTCTAAAACATGATTGATGGAGAATCAAGTAAAGCTGAGCTGCTTCAGTCCAGTAAGTGCTCATCTGGAGATATGACTGCAGTTATTCTGACCTTTACTTGATTAAAAATCAGACACGTGAAGCACCAGCTGAAGGAGGATGTTTGTACAATTACACTAAAAGAGCTTTGACTTGATTTAAAAAAACTATAATCTATCAATCAGATGACTGAAAGCATGGAGTAGATTGTGTGCAACTGTTTTTTTTTTTTTTAGCAAACTTTATCATTTAAACGCCTTAGAAATTAATGTCGACTTTATGGCCAAATAAAATCCAAGTGGTTGCTCTTTAACATTGATGTTCAAAAGTAAGCCAGAACATTGAGAACATGGAATTCTTTGAAATGATTGGTAATTAGTGCGTTTCTCGAAGTTGTGATTTCCATCTACATAAGCAGCAGGACCTCTTCAGAAATGCAACAGAATTGAGAAAAATGGATCTTTATGCAAATGAACGAAGATTCAATGCAGCGACTACCGATAGTAGTAAAGACCGTAGAAAACGCATGATCTGACGGCCAACTAGTGAACAACATTTCAGAAATCAGACTTGCAGTTATAAAAGCAGTTGACGGACGTGTTCAGAAATGTATTCTTTCCGGAAGGCAGTCTCTTTCTGTAATACATCATTCACAGATGGCTGTGCTGACTCATAGTGAGCTGCTGTTGGACTTTGTCGCCCGTTTAAGCATCTTTTATGTCTCTTGATGAACAAATGAAGTCCCTTGCCGCTGATCCAGTGTGGTTTGTTTGGCTCCAGGTGATGGTTTATGGTTTCTCGTGCCGCAGGCGTCGTAACGCATCTGCAGTATCACCGATAGCTTGGGTTTCGCTGCGTTCCCAGGCGGCGTCGAGGCATCGCTCGTGTGTGTCGAGTTCCCCTCGGAGTTTGATTGAACATTTAATTAGGTTAGCCTGCGTACAAGGGATATCTGTGAATGAGCGCCGCTCCTGAGGAGGAAAACTGTGATTATTCTCCAAAGACGTACGGGGAGTAATTAAGTCTGAATGAGCCGGCTTCGTTTTGTGCATCTCTGTTGTTCAGGTTTATTTAGATGGTGTTTTGTTTTTTCGTCTTCTCTGTTTTGTCGGCTCACACTCATCAGGCTTGATCTCGGTGTTCTTTCCTCTTTTTCCTGCGCTGGTTCCCATGGTTACCTGAAGGCCTGCTATGCTTTTGGTTTATTCATCTTGTGTGTGTGTGTGTGTGTGCATCATGCAACCCTGCCTCGTTTTTTCGTGCAACTTCCCTCTTTTCTGCTTGTCTAATCCAAATAGTGTTTAAAGCCATCATGCATGACCACTGTCTTAAAAAAATAGATGAAAATGCAACGCTTTAAAATTGTCAGTGTCAAAAAAAATGCCACAGTCACCATGGTAAAAATATACACAAAATGAGAAGAAAAAAGTTCATTAAAACCGGTAACGCTTTACAAAAAATAAGGTAAACCTTTTAAGTAGTTTTAAAATAACCAGTGTTGTTTTAGTATCATTGATGAACTATTATAGTGTTTATTATTTTGACTTTTATTTTAAGTTTGTCATCTTGTTTTTATCATAATACTGTATATATATATTTTTTTTTACATAATGCAAATGTTACTTTTTAATAACAATAACTTTAATAGCATTTATTAATCTAAGTTTAATTCTAAATACATTTTTATCATAGTTAACAATAGTTATGAACAAACACTGAACAATGGTATATTTGTAAATGAACATTAACCTAGATAAATAAGTAAAATGTTGTTGTTCTTAGTTCATAGGCAATTCGTTAACAACCGTAAATGCATTGAATGGTAAAATGTTACCGTTAAATGTTTTCTACTTTAATAAATCTAATGCATCAAGAATGGTAACGAACCGTATTATAGCTTACTAATAGGAGTGTATTATCATAAGAACAGCCACATTTTGTGAAGACAGAATGCATTTAACTATATGGGAAATAAAAGGTGTTTGTTCAAATAGAAAAAATAGGTGTTTATCCAGTAAGATTTCATTGGATTGTGTTCAATAGTACATCATATTGTTGGCTAATATTATGCCTACTGCATTTCGTTGCATTTTAATGCAAGCATTTTTTTTTTGGCATGCACTAATAAACCATTATCATAAGACTAAGTACATTTATGTAGAAAGCAAATAAGGTCAGTTTTGAGCAATTTACCACATGCCTGTGTTGATTGTTAACGTCCTGCCAGTTGGACAATGAGACTTCTGTCCCTTTACAGCAACTGAAAATAGCCGTGCGAACATTCAGCCACCAGTCTCTCTGCACTGAAAGCCACTAAAAGCCTCATAGTCTCCCGAGCACCTGTCGGAGGCTTGTGCCAGGCTGTGCATTAGTGTTATGTCACAAATAGATATCCGTCGCCACTGCTGCGCTCCACCTGCGAACATTTAGTGCGTCTGTGTGAAACAGACCATCATTGGGTTGCCATGGGAACTGGAAAACAGGTACAGCCGCTGCAGGCTCGGAGAAATGGACGGATGAGCTTTCAAGAACGATAATTCACAAATAATACTCCTCATTCACAATTATGGGTTTGCGTTGATATTGCCATGAGATTTCACAGAGGACACGATATTGTGGCACAAGCAGCGATGGATGTTTTCTGTGCTGCACTCTAATTATTATTCCCATCACTTATTAAAGGATGCAGATTTGCTGCACTGCTTGCAATGTTTCCTTAATGCCTCATCCATATTTACAGGACAGATATGGAAAGATGCGAACGTCAACTTCTCTAAAAGGCCTCTAATAGGTTCCTGTGTTCTTCTCTCATTCAGCTATAGACCTTTTGTACGGTGGAATATATTGCTTTGTGTGCCAAGACTACATATACGACAAAGACATGGAGCAGATTGCCAAAGAAGAACAAAGAAAAGCGTGGAAATTGCAAGGTAGGTCCCCCCCTTCTCTTATGCATAATGTAGTTCAACTTTGCCTGTAGCTTAAGGGCATGTTAATTCAGAAAATGAATGTTGGAAGCTGTTGGGTTGCGAGCCACAGGAGGGCAAGAGTGTGTGTTTTGTTTCGGACACTGATTAGGGCTAATTATTCTTGATGATTTTGCTATTGAATCTGCTTAATTGTAAAATGAAACGGTGATAAACCAGATTTGTTTTTGCTGAAGGAATTTTTTAAAATAATAGCGTTTGGATTTTATGCAAGTTTTACACTGGTTTTGTTTAAGTGAATTGCGCTGTCTTTGTCATGTCACTGCATGCGAATATTGCAGTGACGTCATTGCATTTTGAGCTGGTTTGATCATAGGCCTCGCTGATCTGAGCTCATGCAGTGAACACTGCCAAAATTACCCACAAATAATGTTTTTTCACTTAAAAACTGAAGTGCTCAGATAAATCAGGCTAAATTATTTAAATAAGTTTCATTTTAGACGAGCCCTAACTAGAATATATACATTACTATTCAAAATAATTTTTTTTTTAACTCTTGTGCTCACCCAGGCTGCATTTATTTGATCAAAAATTCAGTCATAAAAGTTAAATAATATAGTAGAAATAATTTGTTACATTATAAGTCTTTACTGTCGCTTTGCATCAATTTAATGCATCTTTTCCTAAATAAAAGTATTGATTTCTTAAAAAAAAAAAAAAAAAAAAATGTTGTGTATATTCATAGGTTGCTTTATATGAAATATAATGCAAGAATTCTCTAAAACATCAGGTATTGGAGAGAAATATTCAATGTGGGAGCCTACGAAACGAGAGCTGGAGCTGCTGCGACACAACCCCAAACGAAGGAAAATTACAGCCAACTGCACCATAGGTAAGAACTTCATTTCCCACAGGCCACGCTTCTGAGAAATTCCTCTGCAGCCCTGTTCAATAATACAGCACTTAGTAGTTGATTAGGAGTCTGCCAAAACTCATCGGTTTAAAACTAGTCGGTTCAAACGGTTTTGTAGTCAAGCGTCTGGAGACTGCAGCGGAGCCAAAAGCACTTTGTTTCTTGGCCACGAGTGCCATCAGTTGTGAACGTTTTCATCAATTTTGTTGTGTGCGTGCCTTGACGGAGAGAGAATAAGAGTCTCTGTGCACACAAATAAGGAGAGATGTGGACGTTGGCCATTAGAGAAATAATCCTTCTCCTCCTCAGCGGTTCGACTCTCTCCCTTCTCTCATTTTCGCCTGTTTCTCCTCAGTCAGAGGGCCTGGCACTGGAGTAATAGTGTTAAACGTCTGCACCACAGGCCCTGCGTAGGCGCTAAACACCAGCCTCTCTCACACACAGAGAAACGCACTAATGCGATTAGCTATATGAGAGACGGAGCTTCCATTGATCATTTAGGACATAATATGACCCATGTATGATGAATTCAGTAGGGTTATTGTGTGAGATGTTGGTTTAAGTCTCTCTTAAACCCTGAGTAAACCGAAGGCGTGCGACGACACAACGAATCACGACACAACAGCTTGAGGCTGTCTCTACTGGAAGTGTCAACATGTTCATTAAAGACGGACCAATCAGCTGCGAGCTCAGTGCTTGACTTCAGGACAGTAAAATTAAATAAAATCCCATTTTCAGCAGTAGATTTCTATTCTAAAGCAACTAGAATTGGGACTCAGTTCTTATTCAGAGACAGTTAAAAAAATATACAGAATGACTTTAACCCTTGTGCAACCTTTTGGACATTTTTGTCCTTTTCAGGTTTTTTTTCATTGTGCCTGTGTTATTGGAAGCTGCATAAATTTTTGCACGGGTGTGTATTTTTATTGGAATTTTACTATTTCACCCTCATCTCCTTTAATATATTTTGCACTAGGTACAAAAAATAGTTCCTCTCAGGACCTTTTGGACAAAAATATCCCCAGTTAGTCATCCAACTTTTTTCTTCAAGACTGGTCATATGTTTTTAAATTCAGTTGAAAAGGTAGATTGGTCTTATTTGTATTGGAAAAGTAAGACTGATTACCTCTTGGCAGCTGCTAGTTCTACTAGTTCTTAAGACACAGTCTTAATATAGTGGCTAAGTTTATGCAACCGACCCCTGGAATCACTTCCAGCATCATTTAATTATTACTCCCAATAGCAATGCCTAAAAACAACTCATGCAATGACATTTTATTTCACACAATGCACACCTAATTTATTTAATGCATGCAGTTTGTGGTGCATCTGGATGCTGGTTTGTGAAGCAGGGGGTCGTTGTCAGCAGCGGTGTGTGTGTGTGTGTGTGTGAGCAGGATCAGGCGTGTATATGATGTTCAATCACTCGTGTGCATTAATAATATATTTGCCCTTGAAAGCGTGAGGTGCCGCAGGGGACGCGTGTCTCTCTCCAGGTCTTCTCACACTCGGCTACTTGTTTTGGTCGTCCCTCTCTTTAACTAAACTCTGGGAAGCATGAGGAGCAGATGTTTGGGAGCTGTAGATCTGGAGCGAGGCCAGTTGAAGACGTTTAGCCACCCGGTGAGAGGAGCGCAGTGCTTCTGTCCACTCGTTCCTCCTGTAACCCGTCAGACTCAGCGAGAGGAGACTCTGACTGACGCACAGTCTTCTGGGGCTACGCACTTTTTACCTTGTGACAATGCATTGGTTTGCTCAACCATTTGCACAAGCGCTCTACTGGAGATTTGGTTTATCAATCTGATGTTGTTGTGTCCCTGCAGCCTGTGCCACCAGACCACATTTTCACCATTTGTTTTTATTTTAGGCCATTTTAAATAATTTTTCAATTTGTTTTTATATGTATGTTGCCCAAATTGGTTTCTGTGTAACCTCCAGATGAGGACTTATATTTTTGTATTATTATTATTTTTGAATCTTTATTGCATATTACTCATTCATTATTATTTATTATTATAATTCTAATAATTACTAATAAAACTGACAAACCGTAAATACAAATTAAATGAATAAAATGTTCATGTTAATAATAATAATAATAATAATGTATAAATAGTAGTAAATTATTAATAAAAGTGGTGGTACGTTAAATACAAAGTAAATTGATACAATGTTGTTTGTTTATTATTTAAACATAAATTACTAAAAAAAATTGACCGTAAATATGAAGTAAATTATTCTTAATAATTTATAAAAAATTGTGCTAATAAAATGATGACAATAAACAATACATTGTGTATAAATAATAACAAATTACTAATAAAAATGGTGATAACTGTAAATACAAAGTTAATAGTTATTTTGTAGCTTTATTATTATTATTATTGTTTACAAATGATAATAAAGAACAAATCAAAATTATAACAGTAAATACAAACAATTGTATCTTTCCTTTTTACAGTTTGTAGTTTTTAGTCATTTAATATCAACGGTTTAATAATAATAAAAACAATTGTGTTTTTTTATTCATTTATGTTCATGCTCTTTGTAATTTTATTTATTGTAATGTTATTTAAAAATAATACTAAAATACTAATTTAATTAAAACAGTAAATAAAAATAATGCCAGTTGTATTTTTAATTCACTTTTTTAAATTGTTTAGTATTAAATAGTTAAGTAATAATAGTAATAACAGTATTAATAATATCAAATCATTATTCTTAGTATTATTGTTCTTTAAGTTAAAAGGAAAAGCTAAAAAAGTTTAGAATTTTAAAATGGTTTAAAAATGTAAAATTATATTATATTTTATTTTATAACCATTACTGGCGATTGAATGTTTTACTGTGAATACTCAGCCACAACATTTCTTCATGTTCATCCTGATTTCTAACTCTCTCCATGTTTCCCGTCTCGGCTCTTCCAGGATTGAGGGGTTTGATAAATCTGGGGAACACGTGCTTTATGAACTGCATCGTTCAGGCTCTCACACACACTCCGCTGCTGAGGGACTTCTTCCTGTCCGACCGACACAAGTGTGAGATGCAGTCCAACTCCTGCCTGGTGTGTGAAATGTCTCAGCTCTTTCAGGAGGTGAGCGCTCTCAACACACACACACACACACGCGCTCTCTCACTCTCTCTCCCACACACACTCGCGCTCTCTCACACACTCGCGCTCTCTCTCTCTCTCTCACACACACACACACACACTCGCGCTCTCTCACACACTCGCGCTCTCTCTCACACACACACACTCGCTCTCTCACACACACTCGTGCTCTCACACACTCGCGCTCTCTCTCACACACACACACACACACTCGCTCTAAACACACACACTCGTTCTAAACACACACACTCGCTCTCTCACACACACTCACTCATTTTTCACTCATGCGTCGATTTGCAGTGGTGATTGGCTGCCGTGGCTGGAGAGTGCACATCTACATCCTCAGTTTTCTCAGTATTATTCATGAGATCCAATCACCAATCATGAGGTTGTTTTACAACCTCATGAACGAGCTTCCGCGCTTTCAGTTCAATTAAACAATATTCAAGTAACTATTTAAAGGGATACTTCACCCAAAAATGAAAATTGTGTCATTTACTCGGCCTCAAGTAGTTCCAATCCTATATGAATGTGTTTGTTCTGCTGAACACAAAGGAAGATATTTTGAAGAATGTGGGAAACAGAGCAGTTCTTGGGCACCATTGACTTCCATAGTATTTTTTTCCTACTATTGAAGTCAATTGTGCCCCTAAACAGCCTGATTACAAACTTTCTTCCAAATATCTTCCTTTGTGTTCAGCAGAACAAACACATTCATACAGGATTGGAAATACTTGAGGCTGAGTAAATGATGACACAATTTTTGGGTGAACTGTCCCTTTAATGTAACATAAGTTTAACTGCACAACATATCATATTTCATATCTGGACCGGAGCTAGCGTATTTCAAGTTTGTGAACGTATTTCATATTATCTCGTGCTCCAAACATGAACCAGCACAGTGTATGTGCACATCACGTCATCTTCAAATAAAAGATGCACAAGGGCTCTGATACAGTTCTGATCATGAACGCAGTGACACGACGAATTATTGTGATGCACAGCAAACAAAGATATACTCCAAATATTCAACAAATCAACAACAATTCAAAAAGTAACTGCCTTTATTCTTTCTTTTTTAAATATATTTTAATATTCATATGTGGCCCGGCAGCACAGAAGCAGTCATCAGTAGCACAGGTATATTTGTAGCAATAGCCAACAATACACTGTATGTGTCAAAATGATCAGTTTTCTTTTATGACAAAAATCATTAAGTAAAGATCATGTTCCATGAAGATATTTAGTAAATTTCCTACCGTAAATCCAGTGCCCTCCAAAAGTATTGGAACAGTAAAGACAAAATTGCTCTGTTGGTGGTGGAGTCAAGACATTTACAAATATGATTAAAAGATGAATATGAGACAAAACTACAGAATGTCACATTTTATTATTAGCCGTTTCAACACATACATGTTTTAGCAGCTAAGAAGTTCAGCACTTTAAGAGTTTCATCTCTCTATCTGATGTGAGCATAAGTATTGTAACAGTTGCCTCTCAGGTCTTTCTAAGTGATCAGCTGTGTCCTGTTGCATTAATTCTTCAGATATTAAAAGCAGGGAATGTGTCGTATCAGTTATATCCATTACTGTATTCTGAATCTTGCATTCGATGATGACACACACAAACCAGGATGAAGATGAGGGAGCTGACTCTGAGAGAAAAGCAAGTGATTTAGATGCTAAAAGAAAAGAGGAAGTCAGTTAGAGCTCTAGCAAAAACAAAGGACATGTAGAAATCAAGAGTTTGGAAACCACCAGCAACCAACAACTATCAGATCGGCTGAGAAAACAACAGTAGTTGATGACAGACAAATCATAAAAGCTGTGAAAATGAATCCTAAAAGACGTGTCTGTAAAATCAGCAACAACTTCCAGAAAGCTGGGTGATGCTCTGACAATCTACTGTCCTCAGGAGACTTTTGACACAGAATTACAGATGCTACACAGCAAGATGCAAACCTCTGACCAGCACCAAACATAGAAAGACAAGAGTAGAGTTTGCAAAAAAGCACAAAGGTGAGCCAGAAGAGTTTTGGAACTGTGTTTATGGACCGATGAGACAAAGATGAACCTTTATCTAAGTGATGGGAAAACAAAAATGTGGAGAAAAAATGGAACTGCAATGATCCCAAGCATACAGCCTCATCTGTAAAGCATGGTGGAGGTGGTGTCATGGCATGGGCATGCATGGCTGTCTCTGGAACAGGCCCTCTCAACTTTACTGATCACTTAATGTATGATGACAGTAGCAGAATGAATTTGGAAGGGTACAAAACCATCTTGCCAACCAAGGAATCTTGCCAGTTCAGTCAAGGAGTTTATAAGGGCAAAGAAATGGAAAGTGTTAGATTGCCCAAGTCAATCTCCAGATTTAAATCTGATCGAACACCAGCTGAAGAGGAGAGTAAAGCCAGAAACTCCCCAAAACAAGCAACAATTGGGATTGGCTGCATTAAAGGCTGGGAAAAGTATTTCAAAGGATGAGAGCAAGAGTCTGGTGATGTCTATGGGTCACAGACTCACTGCTGTGATTGTGTGCAAGGGATCTGCAACTAAATAATAGCTTTTAATCTTTTATATCTGCCTTATGTTCAACTGTCCTGTACTGTACCTGCACTGTATATCAAAACTTCATTTTTGATTAGTAATATGCATCGCTAAGAACTTAATTTGGACAACTTTAAAGGCAATGTTTCTCTATATTTTGATTTATTTTTGCACCCTCAGATTCCAGATTCCAGATTTTCAATAGTTGTATCTCAGCCAAATATTATCCTATCCTAACAAACCATACATCAATGGATTTATAAATCTAATTTTAAACAAAATTGACCCTTATGACTGGTTTTGTGGTCCAGAGTCACATTTGTCTGTATAATGAGTGTGTTGTAGATCAGTTGGTTGTTTTCTCCCCTCTATAGTCCCACCTTTCTACAGTTTTACACGCCTATATCTGGAGTCTTTTTCAGATCTAAGGTGTGAAAGACCAGTGCAGAAGCAGGGGGTTTCATGATGCTTTAAACTTTACTCTCGTGCATATCGTCCTTCTCTCCTGTAGTTCTACTCGGGTCACCGCTCTCCTCACATTCCCTTCCGGCTGCTGCACCTGGTCTGGACTCACGCCCGACACCTCGCTGGCTACGAGCAGCAGGACGCTCACGAGTTCCTCATCGCTGCTCTGGATGTGCTTCACAGACACTGCAAAGGTACTGCAGCCAATCAGACGCCACTGCTTCAGTGGAGCAGCCAATCAGGGGACAGCTGTGTTAAACCACTTCGTTCAGAGTTGAATGTGGGATTTTACTTGATTGTGAAATTTCAGCATTACTTGATTTGTTAGTCATTTTGCTGGATGCAATTTACTGCAGTGCATGTATTCTATAGGTGTAAGATCCATCATTTACCATGTTTTGCACAGCTGTCTCTGTAAACTGCTATTTGTTTCGGTCAACTCTATTTTCAATGACTGTTTAGTCTTCATTTTGTAATTCATTCACCATGTTTGTGTGCTGAGTTGGAAGGCCGTCTTCAAAATCTGTAGCACTTTATCCAGTAGGAAGCTGCAAATGTCATCTTTCCGAATTGAGTGAAACGCAGAATTAGCCAGTTAATCATATTAGTCCCACCTGGCTAGTTTTGAGATGAAAAGGGTGGTACGGAGAGGTAATGAAGGAAGGCTGCGTGACGCGTGTTAATAGTGACAGCTGTATTCCGGAGCTCATCTGCTGTGGGAAAGCAGGACGAGCCGGAACAGAATGAGCTTGCAGATTGAGATTGAGCTGTTAAAGAGGAAGTGTGTGGATTCTGAGCCACATCGACTGCCATTGGCTGGACAAACATAAAGTCCCGCCCCAGAATAACGCCATTGGTGGAGCCAGTGTGCCTGATCTGATGCTCAAACAAAGAGCGACGTTTTGGTAGAAAAAGTATTTTAACATTGAGAAAATTACATAGATTTACCTTTTAAAGGGATAGTTCACTCAACAATTTTAATTCTGTCATTTACTCATCCTCATATTGTTTCAAACCTGTGAGTTTTCTTCTTCTGCTGAATACAAAAAAAAAGATATTTTGACGAATGCTACCAGTTTCTGTAGCTTTTTCTCCCTACTGTGGATATCAATGGATACCAGCAACCAGTGTGTGCGTGTGTGTGATAGAGCTGAACTATCCCTTTAAGTAGGTCAGCATTATGACATCCCTAATAAATAGTTTATTAATCCAAAGAGTCCGGGTCAGATAGTGGCAGAATCAGACGCTCTGGAGAGGAAGTGAGACGGACCTCAGTCTTCCTCCTGCAGTGTGAAAGTGAAGGGAGGGGTGTTTCTGCAGCAAACAGAGTGCTGCTTTCTAATCAGACCTTCTCTTTCTCTCTCTGTGTGTGTGTTCACATGCTGCTTCCATGTCCACTAAGGAGATGACAATGGGAAAAAAGCCAACAACCCAAACCACTGCAACTGCATCATTGACCAAATCTTCACAGGAGGCCTGCAGTCTGACGTCACCTGCCAAGTCTGCCAGTAAGAGCCGACGCAGAGCCGATCTCCGTATCAGTCGCTCATGCATCTGTTCTTGCTTAAATGGATGCATTGAATTGAATGTGTTAGTCTGCTAGTTTGTTTGTGAATAAGGTATTTTTTTTATAGGGACAGTTCTCCCAAAAATAAGAAGTTCTGTCATTCACATTTTAGCAGTGCTTTTTGCACACACAAATATAAGAAATATATTTATTATTTAATTAATTTTCTACAGTATTTAATTTATTCAAATTTTTATCTGTAATTTTTGCTCACACAAAATAAAGAAAAATATTTAATTTAGTATTTTACACAGTTTTTATATTTAATTTATTAGAATTGTTTCTCAGTACTTTTTTGCACCAAAAGTATTGGGAAACTAAATATTTTTGTGTTATTTAAATGTTAAATTTAATGTTTTTGAAGTTTTTATCAGTACTTTTCTTGCACACAAATATAATAAACATTTGTCCATTTAAATATTTTACACAGTATTTAAGTATTCAGTATGTAATTTATTAGAATTTGTATCAGTACTTTTTTTGCAGAAAATATTCGTTAAAATATATAATTTGAAAATAGATGCATGTAAATTATATTTGATTAATACTTATTTTAACTTTTTATCAGTACTTTTTGGTATTGAATAAATTAGGTATACAATCAGCATTTAATTTTGAGGTCCACGTGTGGTATCTTAGTAGGCAGCAGTTATCCATCCTACTTTTTGAAACGCCAATCAAATCTGTGTTGCCTTAAAATGCTCCCTACGTAGGCAGCGCACTAGGTTTTGGAACGGAGCCGGTGCCTGTGTCCTGTGTTCTATATGTAACCCAGTTTGAATTCCACTTAAATACCCAGGAGTGTTCAGATCCTGTGTGAAATGCACAGGTCATTGATGCTCCACCCGGTGTTTAACAGAGGTACTGCACTCCGTCCATTCAGGTCCTGCTGCGTCTATCAAGTGCAGGTTTAATGACTTCCACCTAATTAGAGTTCTTTTCAGGCTGTGCAGTACAAGAACTGACAAGCAGACAGAAGCGCTGCTCTTTTTGCTGATTATTTGTGAGCACAAAAGCAGTCATTAGTAACAGGTATATTTGTAGCAATAGCCAACAATACATTGTAGGAGTCAAAATTATCCTTTTTTTTTTTATGCCAAAAATCTGGATATTAAGTAAAGATTGTTAAATCAAGATATTGTGTACATTTCCTACTGTAGTAATATGCATTGCTGAGAACTTCATTTGAATAACTTTAAAGGAGATTTTCTCAATATTTAGATTTTTTTGCTCCCTCAGATTCCAGATTTTCAAATAGTTGTATCTCGGCCTAATATTGTCCTATCATAACAAACCATACATCAATGGAAATGGTATATACATCTCAATTTGAAAAAATTGACCCTTATGACTGGTTTTGTGCTCCAGGGTCACATTTGGTGTTTTCTCGTCCGCAGTGGGGTTTCCACAACAATAGACCCGTTCTGGGACATCAGCCTGGATCTGCCGGGGTCATCCACCCCGTTCTGGCCGCTCAGCCCGGGCAGCGACGGCAGTGTGGTGAACGGAGACGGTCACCCGAGCGGAGCCACCACGCTCACAGACTGCTTACGCAGGTACAGACGCACCTGCACGCACCGGACGGCCGTGTCTGCGATCGCCACTGACTCACGCTTCTGCATTGCAGGTTCACTCGACCCGAACACTTAGGAAGTAGCGCCAAGATCAAATGCAGCGGTTGCCATAGTTACCAGGAGTCCACCAAGCAGCTGACTATGAAGAGGCTTCCTATCGTGGCATGTTTCCACCTCAAAGTGAGTTTGCATGCATTACAGTCTGTTTTACACGTCAAACTGCATCGTATATGAGCCACTTTGAAGTAAGGATACAAGATATCAATTAAGTCAATATTATTGATAATTTAAATTATATCTGATAAAATTGATTATTTTTATATACTGAGCAATATCATATGCATTTATAATTGTACAGGCTTATTTCTCCTGTTTTGTTTAGATAATCTTTGCACGTTAAACATGCTAATAGATTTAATACCACTGTTAAATGTAGTTTTTAGCAAATATAAAAATGAATGGCTATTTTAATACTGTACATTGTTTTGAATCCAGAATTCAGTGTTATTATTATTATTTTCACAAATATAATTACAGAAGTTTACGATGATAATAATAATGGTAAATATTATAACTACTGTTAATAATATTATTAAATTGTAATCTTTATTAATATTAATATTTATCAATTGAAATATATTGATATTAAATTATAAATGTACAGAAATATCACAATTCTATAAAACTGTACGCTGTAAAAAAACAATTATACACAGTAATTAGTTTTATTTTATAATTCGCTTTTCAAAAATGTCATTATTATTATTATTACTGTAATATTTTATTATTTTTGTTTTACTCACATTAGTATAGAATTTTAATATTTCTATACATTTATCATTTTAATATTAATTATTAAATATTGCCTTTTTTTTTAAAGTATTAAATGATAACTGTCTAGAAATATTAAAGTTCTGTACTACCGTGTACCATTTAAAGCAAAATTACTCCATAATTGGTTTTGATGGCATATTTCACTTTTTCACAAATTTATTTTAGGTTTTATTATTATTTGTATTATTATCATTGCTACTACTACTACTGTAAAAACAATATTATTTTATAGGAGTATGTAGTAGAGTACTTTCATAGAGTAGTATGGAACGTCAATTTCAATATACATTTCTTGTTTTATTTTTATTAATAATAGTAATAATAGCAAAAATTTAAATGCTGTTAATTTTGCCATGAATAAAGCCATTGCTGTAATCTGGTGTTACATGATGAATAAACAAATAAATATTGTCATTTTATTATTATTATTATTATATATTTATTGGAATTGGCCGTAATATTAGCATAATTATCAGCTACTAAGTAGTTATCATCAGACAGTGTGTTTCTATTGGTGCATCTCTACTTTGAAACGGTACAGTCTGGCCAAAATCTGCCAAAACATTGAATATTTTTCAAAGATTGGAAACACAGTCAGCACTTCATTAGCGGGTTGAGTGTTGATCAGAAGGTCTGTGGGCGACCCGTGCACTTCCTTCTGTTTCTGTGTTTCTTTACACTCATGGCTCTGTGTTTGATTGCTCTGGTTTCTCCTGTTCAGCGGTTTGAGCACTCGGCGAAGCTCCGGCGGAAGATCACCACCTATGTGTCTTTTCCTCTAGAGCTGGACATGACGCCCTTCATGGCCTCCAGGTACGAGCTCCAGTGTGCTTACTGTAGGGATGGAACGATTACCGTTTTGACAATAAATCATGATCAAATTCCCCACAGTTAGCAGTACTGTTTTGTATTTTAATTATCATTAAAACTGTATTAGATTACCGCGATTTGAACAACTCTAGATGAATAAATACTGTGCAGCATAAAGCACAGTTTTCAGTAGGGATGCAACGATACCATTTTATCAGATCCGAGCCGATACCAGCGCAGTTTTTTTTATTTTTAAATCAATGTAGAATTGCTATACTTCTGTGCCACTCTTTTGTGTGTTAAACACAATCTATTAGACAACTTAATTTTAATGAACAGATATATCGGGGCTGTTTACACCTGGTCACTTCATGCGTTTTGTAATATAAATCTGATCGCTCAAATCACTTCAGGAGGTGTTCTGTTCCAAACTGGACATGTGTAAACGCATCTGGTTGTTGAAACCACATATGTAAATTTTACTTGTCAGATATGACTGCACTAATGCAACACGCATCGCCGCGGACGAGTAGCTGAGCATCTCTTCAGCAAGCAGACACGCAAACTGCAGAGAATGAAACTGAAATAGTTTATGCAGATAAAATACATCACTTATTAATCAATTATCATTTTTACTTAACCCTTTTCTTTTCTAAAAGGCTGAAATGTGAGCTTTACCTTTTTTTATTTGAACATTTACATGAGATATTTGAGCATGCTATTAGATAAATTATTGTCAGTCATGCTGTTATTTAAAATCCGGACATCATCAGTAATGTTAGTTTTAGTGTTTATGCAAACAAAGACTTTTTATTTATTGTTTGTTGATTTTAAATACAAAACTTGGCGAAATTATTTATATATCAGTACTTTTTGAACATTTCCAGCATATTTGAACAATACTGTGATAATACTAATAACTAGGGCTGCAAACGATTAGTCGCGATTAATCGATTCAAAATAAAAGTTTGCATTCTAACTTAACTTTGTTTACATACTGTGTGTGTGTGTGTACTGTATATATTAAAAAAGTATGTATTTGTATGCAAACACATAATTTATATATATATATATTATATATTAGTATAAATATTTTATATAATTTATATATTAGTATAAATATTTTATATAATTTATATATTAGTATAAATATTTTACATATAAATCGAACATATTTTTCCTTAATATACACATGAATGGGTGTGTATTTCTATATACATAATAAATATACACAGTACACACAAATATAGTATGTAAACAAACTTATTTTGAATCGATTAATCGCGACTAATCGTTTGCAGCCCTAGTTATCAGTATTATCACAGTATTGTTCAAATATGCTGGAGATGTTCAAAAAGTACTGATATATAAATAATTTCACCAAGTTTTGTATTTATAATCGCGTTGTTTTGCAGCCCTACTGATAACTGTGATGATTTGGCTCACTGTGATCGTGATAAGACATGTTCTAGCTCCCTGTCAGTGCAGACAGTAAGATAATGTCCTGTTTGTCTCCCAGTAAAGAGAGCCGGATGAACGGACAGTACCAGCAGCCCGTCGACTCGCTGAACAACGATAACAAGTGAGTGAGCGTCTGCTGCGTTCAGTGTGATCAGGTGTGGAGATGGGTCCTGTGACGCGTCTCTGTGTGTCTGCTGCAGGTATTCTCTGTTCGCGGTGGTCAATCATCAGGGCACGCTGGAGAGCGGTCATTACACCACGTTCATCCGCCAGCACAAGGACCAGTGGTTTAAATGTGATGATGCTATTATCACTAAAGCCAGCATTAAAGATGTTCTGGACAGCGAGGGGTCAGTCGCGCGCACACACACACACACACACACACACACGCACACACACACACACACACACACACTCACACTCACACACGCACACTCACTCACACACACACTCTCACTCACTCACACACGCACACTCACACACGCACACTCACTCACACACACACACACACACACACACACGCACACTCTCACTCACTCACACACGCACTCACACACGCACACTCACTCACACACACACGCACACTCTCACTCACTCACACACGCACACTCACTCACACACACACGCACACTCTCACTCACTCACACACGCACACTCTCACTCACTCACACACGCACACTCTCACTCACTCACACACGCACACTCACTCACTCACACACGCACACTCTCACACGCACACTCACTCACACACGCACTCACACACGCACACTCACTCACACACACACTCTCACTCACACACGCACACTCACTCACACACGCACACACACTCACTCACTCACTCACTCACTCACTCACTCACTCACACACACACACACACACACTCTCACACACACACACTCACTCACACACGCTCACTCACACACACACACACACACGCACACTCACTCACTCACACACTCTCACACACACACACACACACACTGCAGTACAAACTAAATATCAAACCAGGGACACTTGCAATAAATGATAAATACTTCTTTCATTATTATTTATAGTAGTAGTACTACTGTATTTATACAATAGTGCAGTACTTTTTTGTTTTGCACACATTAGCAAATTAATTTCTTAAAAAATATAATTTTCATAATAGTACTGATGATAATAACACAATAGATGTTGTTGCTGTTATATAATAAATTAAAATTAAAAATGATAAAATAAATACAAATTAATATTATGTGATGTCTAGAAAAAATCGAAAAATGTTGTCATTCACTTTTCACAAATTTCTTTAACATAATAATTATTATTGACATTATTATTACTGCTAGTACTACTGTATTAATATTTTACTATTGTTTTACACACATTAGTAACTTATTAACATTTCTACATTGTTTAATATGATATAATAATAGCATTATTATTATTATTGTTAAATAAATGTGAAGACATTCTATACTACAGTGTACTATTACTCTGTATAAAATCGCACACGTAATTAGTTGTGATTAGTTTTGATGTATATATGATGATCTGGTTTTTCTTAACCTACTGCACTAGAATTAACTTTATTTGCTGTAAAATCTCGTTCTTTTTAAAGTGAGCTTGTGTTTGCTATATAATAATAATTCTTGCTTGCTTGGTTTATTATTTTGTATTTAGTACAGCAGCATTCATAATTTACATTATAGGCTAAATATGGAATTATTGGAATATAAAAGACTTTTTGTTTCTAGAAATTATAGTAAATAGTCTGTAACAGGGTTATTATAGTGAACTAAAACCACTTAAAATAAGTTATTTCTAAAATAAAAGCTAATAATTAAAAAAAAAACTCTTTCAGCTGTTTGCCAGGGCAACATTTTCATTTAGTTTGACCTGATGCACCAAAATAACACACACACACACATATATTTATTTATTTATTTGATTTTATTTAATTATTAATTATTATTTTTTTCACTTTTATTAAGTCCTTACTTGGCCTTACTGTAAGAATCCTTACTTGAAATATGTTAATTGAAATAAAGCAGTCATAAGTCACACAGTATATTTGTAGCAATAGCCAACAACACATTGTATGAGTCCAAATTATAGATTTTTTTTATGCCAAAAATCATTAGGATATTAAGTAAAGATCATGTTCCATGAAGACATTTTGTAAATTTCCTACTGTAAATATATCAACTTCATTTCTGATTAGTAATATGCATTGCTAAGAACTTCATTTGAACAACTTTAAAGGTGATTTTCTCAATATTTAGATTTTTTTGCACCCTCAGATTCCAGATTTTCTAATAGTTGTATCTCAGACAAATATTGTCCGATCATAACAAACCATACAGCAATGGAAATGGTGTATAATTCTCAATTTAAAGAATTGACCCTTATGACTGATTTTGTGGTCCTGGGTCACATTTGTAAAAATACTTTTACAATAAAAATTAGTAAAATCTATAATGACTGTATATAACCATATAGTAACTAAAATTTAAAATAAAAACAAAAAATATAAAAGTACAAATTATTAATTATATTAAAATACCTCTCCTTTTGTAAAAGTTTTTTTTTTTTTTTTTTTTTTTTTTTTTCTGTTTCTAAAAAAATAAAAATAAAAATTTCCTGTTTTGCAGGTACTTGTTATTTTACCATAAGCAGTTTCTTGAATACAAATAATGGCGACGCAGGAGCGGCCGAGTCAAAGCTGTGAAGAGAGGATCCTATGAGTGACGTCCAGCCTGAAACCTGCTCATCCCACCAGAGCTGGCAGCAACAGAAGCCTTCTCACTAAAGACATCAAAACAACAACATGTAATTAAGAAAAAAATGACACGGCTAAACCAATCTGCACTGAGCACGGAGCATACTTGACCGAACGCGGAGGAGCTGATGGAGGAACCTCACTACAGACACAGACTGACATCTCTGTTGTGTTTCTCCCAGAACCAATCGCAAACATTCACGCCTGTCGCGCTTTCTCATCCTCCTCCGATGATTTTCTGAGAAGTATATAAGGGAAAATATTCCTTTTTTATTTCTTCGTATGCATTATCGATGTACTGAATGCAACAGAATGGTGTTATTGACTTCAGCGTAAACCTATATCGTCGTTCGCCGCTTGAGTTTGGAAATCCTGTCCTCGTCCAGCACTTTTGATTTGTTTTTTTCGTTCACTGCCCTCGTCCTCATCGTCTTTTTCTTTAGGCTGGAAATGTCTCTTGCACATGCAAATCTATATATAAATCTATTTTTATAAGTCATTGCTTTCTGTTTCCGTGTCCTATACCCTCATCACGTGCTTCGGAGCGAATGGAAAGGTGTTTGTGCTTCGTCGCATCGTTAGTCTTTGGTTGGACTTGGTTTGGGTTCGGTCCTGTTTCAGATGCATTGTGAATGAAGACGTTTTCCTTTTGTGTGATGCCTGTCGCCACCACGGCTTGATTCAGCAGTGTTATCCTCAGCCACGTGTGTGTGTGTGTGTGTGTATCTGTATCTGTGTGTGTGCGCATGCAGGTATGTGTGCACCTGTGTGTTGGTGGTGTTAGTGTGTGTGTGTGTGTGTGTGTGTGTACTGAATCAGTACTCAAACTTGGCATGCTGTTTAAACTGGATGCTGAAAGACTTTGGGGATGGATTTTATAAATGTTAATTATGTATCTATGTATAGTATGTAATGTATGTAAAAGAAATCAATGGAAAAAAAAATGGTGAAGAAAAAGCGCTGTGTCGTGTGATTGGTTCTCGACCGGATGAAGTTCAGTGTTCGTTTCTCTGAAGTCTTCCTGTTTGAGCCAGTTTTTCTCTTTTAATTCTAGGTTCTTTCAATGCTTTGTTCTGGTTTTTATCATTCTCAGCATTCAGCGTCTCTTATGCTCGTTTTTAAGGCCATCTTTATTTCTGATGAACAAACATCAGATGAAACTCTTTTAGGGCGAGACGTTACTGGCAAAACCATTGCTTTTCATCCAGATTTTGAGCTCTTTTGCTTCCATAACATGTCCTCTTGAAGAAAAAAAGATCCAAAATACACATTTTAGTTTATTTTGTTGCTGTTTATATATTTACGTCTGTAGATTTCAGTATCAATCCGTATCTTTAAAGGCTTCGGCAGCACATTATTCCTAAGGTTTTTATTGAGGGGTTTGTTTATATAACTTTGACCTGCTTTTATACAACATTTCATTCCTAAAAACATGGTGAAAATGTATTTTTGTTTGTTTATTAACAGTATTTTCTGATTTATGGAGTGATAAAAAGAAAAAGAAAATATACTCTATATAAAACACACATTTTTTTAAACAGGCAATCAAAAGTTTGGTATTGGTATGATTTTTTTAAAAGTCTCCTCTTCTGCTCAAGGCTGCATTTATTTGATCAAAAATCTGAACATATAGGACTGAACGTCAGTTTCAGGAGTGACAAACGCAAGTGAAAAGTTGTGCGTGAATCCACTAAATTGTTGTGCCAGTCATTGCTATGATTGACGGTGATAACTGTAGCAACGGACAGAACCAACTGATAGAAAAACAGACCTGTGCATTAAGTGATGCTGAGTAACAGAACTACAGCAGAAACAAGTCTGTGTTGGCTGAATATATTAAGGATAGTTAAAGATCACTTAAAACACTCTTTATTTGATGTGTCCTTTTTAAGGCAATGTTTAATAAATTAAGATGTTAAAGGGGTCATATGATGCGATTTCAAGTTTTCCTTTCTCTCTGGAGGGTTACAAGCTGTTTATGCACCGATAAGATTCCTGAAGTTACAAAGACTAAAGTCTCTTAAGACTCTTCCACGCTTTCCTAAAACAGCTCATTCAAACACACCCCCACGTCTACGTCACGATGTGGAAATATTTGTGTAATGCCGCCCAAATGTTCACACAAAGAAAGAAGGCATGGTTTCAGTAACAGCAGTAGTGTTGATGCAGCCGTCTCAGGGAGACGCTGTGTGTTTCTAGGTGAACGCAAAAGCACTTTAGTTGGCTTTAAGATTACTTACAACAGAACAGCAACACATTTTATGGACGACAGTTTCGTGAACCTAGGAGAGGAGGTCATTCTGATTGTGCTATGACAATCTGGCGCTTCTGAATCAGCGACTGTGTTTTGATATTAGTTTAAGTATTTGCTGCTGACTGCTCAAATGCAGAGTTTTGCACGTCGTGTGAGTGTGTGTGTGTGTGTGTGTGTGTGTGTGTGTGTGTGTGAGAGAGAGGGAGACATGGTCACAGAACCGCAGCTTGTGTTCAAACACATACGAGCATCATCACTGTGTCTGTCACGACTCTGTTCCCCTCTCCGGCTTGAACTGATGGTAAAACTAAGGACATTATTAACTATTTTGAAAGGGGGGGGGGGCTGATATGTTCTTAGAATTGCCAGTTTATATTTCAGAATTATAACTTTTTAACTCGTAAGTGCGAGTTTATATCACGCAATTCTGAGGAAAAAAAGCCAGCTGTCAGCTGAAAATATTCAGAAGGAACAAATAAAGTCATCATAGCCTTCACATTCTTTCTGATTTGAGTGATCCTTTTCGATCTAGCTAGCTAAATATGTTTAACGTGAATTCTTGCTAAATATTCAGTTATATTATGGGTGGTTGGCATGAATTGTACTCGTGATGGAGCGAGTGAAAACCACGACGCTCCACTTTTGGCCTGACCACTGATGGTACAGTATTTGAAAAATGTGTTTTTTAAACATTAAAGCATGTCAGCATATTCTGTTACACCAAATACACAAAATTATCTTTGAAAAAAGCATCATTAAATTAAATCTAAAAATATTTCAAAATATTTCATGCAATTTAGTTGCGTGTCTTTGTCATCTTGTTCACCCATGATGTGTTTGCATCCCTGTGTTAAAGATCAGAGTATATTCCTCTTAATTCTCAAGTGAGTTCCACCAATCAGAGAAGTCAGGGTTACCGTGGAAACCAGAAAGTGCAGATCTGCTCACTAGTGACCAGTGAGTGACTTGAAGTTTTAGATATCTTTTATTTACTGTCTTTTTTGTCTTTATTTTACAGGAGAAAGAAGCAGCAACAAAATTCATATGTTACTATACCTTTATAGTTAATAACTTCATATTGTATTTTCATTGCTAATTCCAGTATGTAGTTTTATTTTTTAGATTTATTTATTCATACGTGTGTGTCTCTGTGTGTAAATATATAAAACTATATAAAAACTCTCTCTCGCTCATATATATATATATATATATATATACACATGCACACACACACAATATTAATTTTATGAAATTGAATGAGAGGTACTTTCAGAGTCAAGAGGCCTTCAAAGTGTGTTGTGCTCTCTATAAAATACAGCATTTATTAAAACTAAGCTGAAGTCATTTTTCCATAGGAATTGTTGAGGAGTGACACGCGGTCCAGTTATATGTGCCGTGACTCTGTTCACATGCTGGTCTGAGTCGGAGAGCAGATGATCCTGAGCGCTCGGCTCTTATCGCTGTGCATCTGGAGCGGGTGAGAGAGCGTGTCTGTGTGCTCGGAGAAGCAGTAGATGCAGGTTTCTGTGGCCCTCGGCCGCTCCTGAGTCACACTGCCCTCCTGAGACACTTCATCCACCCGAGCCACCAGAGAATCTGCAATAAACACCCATAAACACTTTCAATATTCACAATCTGAGACCGCAAAACTAAATCAAGAAAACATCATTTGAACCAGGAAATATTGTAAAAATAAAACAATGTTAACTTAATATAGGCTATACAGAAGTAGGCAACTGTCCATATATTTTTATTATACAAATAATATTAATTATACATGCACAAAAAAAATTTAGGTTAGATGAAAGTTTTGAACGTCTTTCTAAGTTATACCAAAATCATGTTCAATGTTTTAAGAAGTATGTAGAACTATAATATGTTCAAATCAAAATGTCAAAATAATCAACATTTTTAACTAAATATTTGCAAAAATAATGTTATGACAAAAATAAATGAATAATATGACCTTGAATTATTTTATTTGTTATTGTCTCTATTTTGTCAACAAAACAAAATCCATATACGCACGCACATACGTATGTGTATATATATATGTGTGTGTGTGTGTATATATATATATATACAGGTTCATCTCAATATATTAGAATGTCGTGGAAAAGTTAATTTATTTCAGTTCAACTCAAATTGTGAAACTCATATATTAAATAAATTCAATGCACACAGACTGAAGTAGTTTAAGTCTTTGGTTCTTTTAATTGTGATGATTTAGCCTCACATTTAACACAAACCCACCAATTCTCAACAATAAGTCATAAGACCAATAATAAAAAAAACACATTTTTAGTGAATTGTTTGCCTTCTGGAAAGTATGTTCATTTACTGTATATGTACTCAATACTTGGTAGGGGCTCCTTTTGCATGAATTACTGCATCAATGCGGCGTGGCATGGAGGTGATCAGCCTGTGGCACTGCTCAGGTGTAATGGAAGCCCAGGCTGCTTTGATAGCGGTCTTCAGGTCATCTGCATTGTTGGGTCTGGTGTCTCTCATCTTCCTCTTGACAATAAACCATAGATTCTCTGTGGGGTTCAGGTCAGGAGAGTTTGCTGGCCAATCAAGCACAGTAACACCATGGTCATTGAACCAGCTTTTGGTGCCTTTGGCAGTGTGGGCAGGTGCCAAGTCCTGCTGGAAAATGAAATCAGCATCTCCATAAAGCTTGTCAGCAGAAGGAAGCATGAAGTGCTCTATAATTTCCTGGTAGATGGCTGCGTTGACTGTGGACTTCAGAAAACACAGTGGACCAACACCAGCAGATGACATGGCAGCCCAAATCATCACTGACTGTGGAAACTTCACACTGGACTTCAAGCAACATGGATTCTGTGCCTCTCCACTCTTCCTCCAGACTCTGGGACCTTGATTTCCAAATGAAATACAAAATGTACTTTTATTTGAAAAGAGGACTTTGGACCACTGAGCTACAGTCCAGTTCTTTTTCTCCACAGCCCAGGTAAGACACTTCTGACGTTGTCTCTGGTTCAGAAGTGGCTTGGTAGCTCTTTTCCTGAAGACGTCTGAGCGTGGAGACTCTTGATGCACTGACTCCAGCTTCAGTCCACTCCTTCTGAAGCTCTCACAAGTGTTTGAATCAGCTTTGCTTGACAGTATTCTCAAGCTTGCGGTCATCCCTGTTGCTTCTGCACCTTTTCCTACCCAAACTCTTCCTTCCAGTCAACTTTGCATTTAATATGCTTTGATACAGCACTCTGTGAACAGCCACAGCTTTCAGTAATGACCCTCTGTGACTTACTCTCTTTGTGGAGGGCGTCAATGTTCGTCTTCTGGATCATTGCCAAGTCAGCATTCTTCTCCATTATTGTGGTTTCAAAGAACAAGAGATACCCTGAATTTATACTGTAGAGATGGTCATTAATTGAAACTCAAATGTAAATATTCTAATATTTTGAGAAACGGATTTTTGAGTTTCATGAGCTGTAAGCTCTAATCATCAAAATAAAAACAAATTGAAAAAAAAAATGTTTTATTTTACATGCAATGAATCTAAGTTTCACTTTTTGAAATGTTACAAGAAAAAATTAACTTTTTCACGACATTCTAATTTGAGATGCACCTGTGTGTGTGTGTGTGTGTGTGTGTGTGTGTGTGTGTGTGTGTCTGTGTGTGTGTGTGTATGCATGCTGCCATAATATAAAATGATAGATAAATAAAACAAAAGTTAAACCAAAAACATTCAATATTTTTGGAGAAATATTTTTTGTCCCTATATATGCATATATATGTGTGTGTATGTATGTATGCGTGTGTGTGTATATATATAATATTTTATTTTTATTAACATTACCATAATATAAAATGATAGATGAAACAAAAACTTGTTAATGTTGAATATGTTTTGCGATCCCTCATAGTGTATCTGAGTATGAATGACCTTCGGAGGATTGTCCGTGTTTGTTGGGCTGTTGTTTCTTGGTGTCCAGCTGTTGCTGGTGTTTGGCTCTCCTGAGCAGCAGCAGGACCGCAGCGGTCAGCGTGAACATCAGCACTATGATGCAGAGGCCTAGCAGCGAGTAGAGCAGCGCCTCCGAGTACAGCGCCGATCCGGACACCGAGCGCCCGTTGCCGGGGACCAGCTGCACTTCAGGCCTCTGCGTCACGAACACCGCTCCTGTGTCTGGATCACAGCCAACAGAAAGGTGTAGATATACATGCAAGTCATTTTTATTTGTAGAACAGACACTTTTTTTAAAATGAATCCAAATTTACGTTTATTTTTTGTAGATCATTTTCCATCCCATACAAAAATGAACCATGGTTTTACTGCAAAAAACAAAAAAAACATGGTTACTAAACCATAGTAACCACAAAATGACTGTTTTTGCTGCTCTAACCATAGTATTTGTATTAGTAAAACTGTGTTTATGCAAATTGTAATCAATAGCCTACACCAAAAACCATGGATAGGCTATTATTGTACAATAATAAAACCATGGTTAATTTCTAACTATTAGACTGCATAGACAGCTGGTAGTATTTTAATGAAGCTTGTTACCCCCATGGACTGCTAAAAACAATTCAGCCTTTATCTTGTAATTATGACTTTCCCCCTCAGAATGCCAAGGAAAAAGGTCAAAATTGTAAAATGCAAATGCAGAATAATAATAAAAAGTCGTAATTGCAAGATGTAAATTATTTTTATTCAAAATTCTGAAAAGTCAGAATTAACCCTATAACTTCTAAGAAAACTTAAGCTTCCATAGTACTCATAATGTCATTTTGTGCATTGAAAAGCTAAAATGTGAAGTATGATTGTTGTGAGATGTGTTTAGGGTCATGTGACTCATTGATGCAGATGCTTGACTCACTCCTGCATGCGTCTGCGCAGGCCTCCGGGTGACTGCCACACAGCTCGGAGCACTTCAGACACTTCTTCAGCAGCGTGTCGTAGAACTGACCGGACACGGCTTTACATTTCCAGGACTCTGCCACACAACATCACAGTCCTTCATCAGGCCATGCCCTGGACACAGGTGAGCTGAAGACGGCGGTGTAACTTACCACAGTATTGAGAGCAGCGTTTGGGAATCTCATAGTCGTGACAGATCATGCTGCAGGACACACACCCCCGCAGCAGCCTGTCCATGAACTGACCCTCCGGACAGCTCTGTGCCATCGCTCAAGCCCCGACAAACACCTGCACAGCCCATACACACACTGAGTACTGCCTTCTTGATTTGAAATGACTCACAGATTAAATCAATGGACTAAAGCTGAATAAACACTTCTGCTTTTAATGCGACAGATCGTGAAAACAATTGAAAAAATGAAGAAAATGAGAACATTTGGTCAGTTTTGCAGGCTAGTTCACTGAACCGACACACACCGAGGAAACAAAACGAGAAAAAGCCTTGGTGATATTATCATCACAATGACTTGTTTTAGTTTCTCATGTTCAGTCTTATCATTTCTCATGTTCATGACTGATCATCATCCGCCACACAAAGATGATCGTAAATGACTCATTCACAGACGTTACTTAGATATAGATCAAGATATAGATCGGCATTTACAGCTAAAGTTTATATACATATATTTTATTATACATGAATATATTTTACACAACATGGGTTATACTTGTTTTACTTCGATCTAGAATAATTTATTAAATTTATTTATTTGACTGACATTATATATATTTATATATTAGTGTTGTCAAATGATTTATCATGATTAATTGCATCCAAAATAAGTATTTGTTTACTGAATATATGCATGTACTTTTAAGTATATATAAAGACTCACACATGCATGTATATATCTTGAAAATATAGACATGTATTTACATGTATATATTTATATTCGTATAATTTATAGTATATTTAAATATATAAACATAACATATTTTTCTTAAATGTATACGTGTGTGTGTTTATATATACATACAGTAAATGCACACACACACACATATTCTGTAAAAAAAAACACTTATTTTGGATGTGATTAATCGTGATTAATAGTTTGACAGCACACACACACACACACACATATATATATATATATATAAGCATAATAATACATCATCATCTAATCAATAAACTGAACACAACTGGCACATAGATATTTGTAATATATTCCGAAGGGTTGTAAAAAAGCACTGAACCTTCATCTACTGTAATTATAAAAGCAAATGCTATGAGTTATGTTATTGTCTATAAACAATATTCAATATTATTATTGTTTTTTAAAGGAAAATGTAAAACTTTTGGATTGTAAATGCTGGTCAGCTGATCTTATTATTGCATTAATTAAGTTTTGCATTAAACTAACTTGTAGATTTCCGGATTATTGTTTCAAATCAGCTTCATAATTATTGTGAATGTGTGTAAATCTGAAGCACGTGCAGCACTTACCTCGAGTGAGAATGGAGACATGAGGGGTCTGAAGTTTAGCTTTCTGTGAGCGTGGGACTATTTGTACCAGCAGATGATTTGAATAAAACCACACTGAGCCCCTGGAGACCACACTGCTGCAACTGCTTTTACTACACAGTACACACACATCACATTTCTGAAGATCTTTGATTATTTAATATCCCAGTTTGGTATACAAATAAATCTGAGAACATGGAAATGTTTTGGAACTGAAAAATTGTGTGTGTGTGTGCGCGCATATATATATATATATATATATATATTATATGTGTGTGTGTGTGTGTGTGTGTGTGTGTGTGTGTGTAGATAGATGAATAATATTGTATTGTCATTATTATTTTAGAATACTAATAAAAATATATATATATATATAGATCAAAACCTTGAATCCTGAAAGGTTTTGATCCACTTCAAATGTTGATTAGTGTGTGTGTGTGTGTATATATATATATTCAGTATAAGTTCAGTGCATATTTTTCAATACATGTTGAATTATATTTTAATTCCATGTTAGTTTTTAATAATTTTATTTTACATTTTTATAATACATTTTAAATACTTTAATGCCATATTATTTAATAATAATATTTTGAACAAATGTTTGTTTCAGAGCATCATTGCAGGGGCTTTATGACTAAGTTTGGACTGGAAAGTGTCAAATGTCAAACATAAGCTAGTTCAAGTCCTTGTTTCAGGTAATTGTGATGCATCTGGCAGTTTCTTGTAGGCGCACATAAAGCAGAATTTAAAGACACATTAAAACAAATGATTCTCCAGCTGAATGCTCTCATTCTGTAACGAGAACTAAATGACTAGACGAGCTCAGAGGGAGAAAAATTATTCATATAAAGATGACTCAGGTTTAAAATGAAGATGCATTATCCTCGGGGGACACATGGCTCAAGTTTTGAAACAAAAGATGAACTCCCTGATGTTTGCAACACAAACAGTGTTTCATTTGACAGAGACTCTAAACCGACACGGTGCTGCGTCGAAGGCGAAACCGATCGCACACTCATCTGAGCACATCCTTGCACCTGCACTTCTTTTAAATAGACCTCAAGTAGACGAGTGTTTCTTAGACAACCTACAGAAACCGGCAGAAAAGCTATTCTGAAGGCAGCAGGAAGGTC
>NC_136716.1:1545000-1727500 GCF_936440315.1 Barbus barbus | reverse complement strand
AAAGCAGCACACAATACACAGCCTTCATTCACGCAACTATTGAAGAAGGTGAGGAATGAGTCATTCTTCCAGACTTAACAGAATGGTTCATCCACACAAAATGAAAATATCCTCACCCTCAGGCCATCCGAGATGTAGATGAGATTGTTTCTTCATCAGATTTGGAGAAATGTAGCATTGCATCACTTGCTCACCAATGGATGCTCTGCAGTGAATGGGTGCCGTCAGAACGAGACCCCAAACAGCTGATAAAAACATCACAATAATCCACACCACTCCAGTCCATCAGATTTGAGAAGACAAGTGTAACAAATCCATCATTAAAATGTTCCAACTTCAAACCAGTGCCTGTGGCTAAAACGTGGTCTGGTCTGAATCAGGAGAGAAATCTGCACAGATCAAGTCTTAAACAAATATGTGGCTGGATTTTAATGTAAGAGACAACATGACATGGACTTTTTCACTGGAGGAAGCGTTATTATGGATTATGCATTCGTATTTTAGGCCAAAACGTCTTAATGATAGATTTGTTTCAGCTTTTGTCTTCTCCAGATGTTAACTGATGGACTGGAGTGGTCTGGATTATTGTGATGTTTTTATCAGCTGTTTGGTTTCTGACGGCACCCATTCACTGCAGAGCATCCACTGATGCAGTGACACATTTCTCCAAATCGGATGAAGAAACAATCTCATCTACATCTTGGAAATATTCATTTTTGGGTGAACTATTTTTTTAATAACACAGACATTTGGTATGATGAATCTTTGAAATTTGTTATTAATATAAAGGTAATGCTATATTGTACCCACACCATCAGACAAGGGACTCTGGGCAACCTGACATAAGATACAACACTAAAACATGACACACTAACACACTATTCTGCCTGCCGGTCAAAGGCACATTGAACTGAACTCAAAGTACTTGACGAATACTGCGATAACCACTTTGCTGTCATCAATACTTCCCCAGGTTTCAAAATATTTCAAAACATGCTAGAAAAAACTGTTTACACTTCTAAACGTGAACTCATTCACTTTACAACACTTGCAGCATAACAGATCTGATTCTGACCCTTGGAAATCAGACAGACTAAAGTAAACAAGTTCAGTTTTAGCCCTTCGCAAATGTTAAAATGATCTAGACCCCTCAAACAGGCAAGAGCTGAATACATTCTGTTAATGCCAGCTCAATATATACACATTATACAGCTCTGTGAGCGGCAGTGGTTTTCAATTAGCATCTTATTTACAAGCATATAATAGTAGATGAATTGATTGTACATTCAGGTGGAGGGGTTATTGTTAAAGCTCTGCGAATGAATGCATACGGTTTCTGCGTCTCTAATTCTGTGTGTCTTTTTGACTGATTATTTAAGGCACTTGCAGCATCGTTTTATCAGCCTGGCTAGAATAAAGAATTGTTTTTAAAGTCCAAGCAATGCAAATGTAAAGCAGCTGCTGTGGTACTATTCATCGTCACTACAGAACAGTCCATGAGCAGTGATGTTTCCGCATTATTGTGACGTGATGCATTCATCACAATGATGGTTTTATAATGAGGTATATTTTTGACAAGAAGAACTGCACAATTATGCACTTGTTTGAATACTTTTCTCAGAATAACGAGTGAACTGCATGCCCTCTGTCATCTTCGTCTGTCTCACTATCCCTTGACCCACATTGCTATGACTGAGGTGAGTGAGCAAAGTTGTTTGTGTAACAGCAGGGACGAGGATTTCTTTGCATCTCATTTTCCAGCTGATGAATGTTAATTTAGTACAACCAATGGCCATATGGTTACTTCATACTTCATTTGCACAATTAGAACATAATGCAAAGAAACTTTCACCTGGTCAGATAACGATTAAGCTCTAAACTAAACTAAAGATTAGACTACAGCTCTGTTTCAAAACCTAGTGTGCATTTAAAGCATAACTCCTGATTCCTATAGAATTCCAACCTGATCTCATAATTCGTACATATTTTATGAGGTGGCTAATCCATACGAATTGTGGTAAATCGTACATATTTTACGAGTTCCCCAATTCATACGAATGACCTACACCTAACCCCACCCCTAAACCTACCCGTCAATTTAGCCACCTTGTAAAATACATATAAATCGGTCGTGAGATAGTGTTGAGAATTATGCATTAGTATGTTACACTGGTAACAACAATCCTCTAATAAGCATAAAAACACATAACACACAAAATATGGATAAAGTAGTCCGTTTTAATTTAAATGTTTTTCACTGTGCATTTTAGGATTGCCTTTTTCATGAAGGATACTGTATAAATACTGCCTTAGAAATCTGGCCAAGAAGGAGGTATCTTAAATGGTGCTGCCTACACTTTTTGGAGCAGCCTGAAAATGTTGTTTAGATAGGAAGCTTACTAAGTTTTGTAACAGAGCCCATCTTTTCCTACCCCTCTCCATTGAACATTATGTACATTTCCTCTACCAAAATAAAACTCTTCTGGGAACCAGAGGCGAGGGATATTACGAGGGAAGATTTTTAAATGTAAACAAGATATTCTAAGTATAACAACAAATAAATATGCCACAGAAATCTACATCTTTGTTTAGATTTCGGAGACCTTTTCTATTCAGCGATGTGGCCTTGTCGAGGATCACTCACTCATCTTGTATTCATCATCACAAAAAGCCTTGAATAATAAGAAGCCTCTAACAAGCTGGGCCTTGTGTTTCCACAAACAGAATGAAATCATGTTTATCTAACGAGGGCCACAATTTACCTTTGAACTTTAAAGATAATTTTGGCACTGAAGTGACGATACACTCATAATAACCACAACAGCTTTAGAATTTCTTCAGACAGTAACACCAAACAAAGCAACTAGAGTTATTTACAGTAAATGACATTTGTTTGCTCATCGCTTAAATACATCAGTCAGATCGAGCTCACCCAAAAGGACACACACAGATGTCCTAAAAATGTGTTTTGGGTTGCGTTTAGGTATTTATTGTTGTTCTTAAATACTACATCTCTCCCAGCGCAGGTAATCTGAGAATTTTAATGGACCAATTTCATGTAACATCTAATCTCAGGCTTTTATCTTCTTCTCAGATGCTGGTCTGAAGGTCTCCGTTGAGCAGCGTGGCGTTCTGCGTTTCCGTCATGACGTCGTTGACCATTCGAGTCCTGTCCTGTCGACTGTCGCTGCGCTCGATCTCATCCAAGCCGCTGACTCTTTTAAGACACAGAACGTTTTGGAAGCTCTTCTTGAAGTTGTCCGACAAGAAGGCGTAGAGGATGGGGTTGGCGCAGCTGTTGGCATAACCCAGCACCACAACGAAGTCAAAGGTGCTCTTCAGCACAGTTGTGGTGGGAACGGTTCCGGTCACAGACGTCACGTTGAATACATAGAAAGGTAACCAGCATAAGACGAACACCACTACTACGATAGACACCATACGGGTGACTTTCCGCTCAGACCGCTTTCGTTTGGTGGAGCCGACTCGCATGCCGGAGGATTTCACCTTTATTACGATCAGCAGATAGCACATGCAGATGATTATCAGTGGCAAGAAAAACCCCAAGAAGAAGGTGTAGAAGATGAAAGCGGTGTAGTAGGTGTTCTGTGGCTCTGGCCACAACATGGTACAAGTCCGGGCCTCGTTCCTTTTGATGTTCACGCCGCTGTAGATCATAATCGGCAGGTTAACCAGTAAAGAAACGCCCCACATGGCCAGACTGATGGTTTTGGCCATGCGCGGCTTTCGCCATTTGGTGGATTTGATCGGATGCACCACAGCCAAGTATCGATCGAAGCTCATGACCGTCAGAAAGAAGATGCTGGTGAACTGGTTCATGGAGTCCACGGTTAGGACGATGCGGCAAATCGCGGATCCAAAGGGCCAGTGGAGCAGCGAGAGCTGAATGGCAATGAAAGGCAAGCTCAACATGCACAGGACATCCGCCACGGCCAGGTTCAGAATGTAGATGTTCGTGACGGTCTTCATCTTGGCGTAGCGCAGGATGACGTAAATGACCAGGGCGTTCCCACAGAGCCCCACCGCGCAGACGACGAAATACACAAACGTGATGACTGCTGAGCTGGTTTGGTCGAAGCCAGGGTGGGTGCTATTGTGAGGGTAAATCTCCAGACCAAAGTCAGACTCGTTCCCCGGGAAGAAACTATCATTGACCAGGCGGTCAGGGAAGGACATGTTGGAACTGGGCATAAATGTCCATTTTGTGTCCATTTTGGCAGTGTTTTGTGGTGTTTATTCACCGGGAAAAGGCTTATGAAGATAGAGTCTGCAATTTAATGAGAAACCTGTGTGCATTGATAAAAACAAGGAAATATGAGTTAACAACCAAGCTTGTCATTTTGAAAATGTCACATCTACACCTGCGTTTTTTGTCTTGGTTGAAGTAAAACCTAATCAATCAATCAACCTACCCATGTGAGTGTCAATTTTTATACATAATATTTTTAGACTTGTTTTGGGTGTATTAATGGTGGACTGTAGCCATGATTTCCACATTAGAATAAACTGAATTCAGACTCAATGTTAATATGACAATTCAATACACACCACAAAATTGTAGAAATTGGCATTTTAAATGTTATGTAACGTATACTCGTAGAATCTATGAGTGTTTTGGTCAGTTCATGCATTTGAGACAAATACAAGTGTAAATGGTTGCTAACCTGCCCCTAATGGGTTTACGTCAGCATACAAAAGTTTGGGAATCCCTCAACCCACATGCAAGTGAGCAATCATGGATAAGATACATACAATCACAAATCTCAACCAATATTGCTATATGGAGCATGCAACAGAAAATGTGAATTCTGATATGTTTGCATATTACAAGAGAACAGCTGAAGCACGTACAAATAAAAGCAATATACAAAATAAAAAATTGACATTTATAAGTGAAAATGGAATGTGTTTTACTCAAAGTGATTAAATGTAAACAGCCCTTTTATCAAAACTGATTATGAATCCAAAGTCATGCGTTTTACTTGCCCTGCAATTTTAAGGTCACGCGCTGCTGGATTCTCAATTCTGCTTACAAATCTGATCCGCAACTATGGATAAACAAGGACTTTACCTTGTCCGTCTGGTTTCTACAGCTCATTGACTTTTGCCCTAGCAAATATAGGTTTAATTGATCTTTACTGAGCAAACAGCACAACTATTTGATCTGGAAGAGATCATCTAACAAAGGATGCAGAATTAATTTAGCTGTCCAACGCTCAGATGAATGAATGAATATAAAAGTGAAGCACTGCAGTGTTGTTCTGCTGATTATATGAGATTAGTGATGAAGATTAGATCATCTTCATCACAGCATCTTAAATTGAGATCAAACCCTAGAGTTTCCAACACTCTCCATCGCTTAAATCTATTTAATTAAGCAATTAAAAAAGATAGCCTACCAATTAAACAGTCTTTCTCTTTAGGCTACTAAATATACCCTGTGTTTTTCAGCCAGTACACGACATAAATTGTATTAAATAATGGATTATTATAGAAAACAGGACACAAAATGAGTTATACATGAACTAAAACAGCCTGACTAACCCATAACTGTTTTTTACCTAAAAACGGATATTAATAATTAGCATAATTATAGCGTATGCTTTTTTATTTTCAAATGAAAAAGTTAAATATATGCTCACGACTGCATGTCATGTGAATTAATCTGTCTAAAAATGAAGTATTTGAAACACTGCACCGATGTGTTTGATGTGAGTGGTTTACCTGTAGTTTTGGGGCATCTTTGGAGATCCATTCCTGTAATATGAGCTTCACATGCTTCCAGGGATCACTATAAACTGCGCTCGAGCGCGATATCCAACAACAATAAACGACGCTCGGACCTGACGCCTCCTGATGAGCGCGCACGCGTCCGCTCGTGCGTCAGTTCTCCTCAGATAACGAACGACCGTTATTTCTGCAGGACATCAACTAAAACATTTGTTTTAACACAAAACATTTAAAACACTTCAACTTCACAAAGATTCGAGTCATGAAAAAGAGATTTCGGGGCAGCGGTCGAATTCCTTTGGTGTTTTCAGTCAGAGATGAAAGATGTCAGTGAGATCCTCGTGCACGCGCTTCCCGCGCTCCTTCATATATCTCCCGCGCGCGCGAAGTGAAGAGCTATATTCAGTTATTATTGCTGTGTGGTCTTGATAAGGATACGGAAATATGGCAGGGGTCCAAATAATTATTATATAAATCCCCGAATGCTTAAAATTAGATTTTGTTAAAACAAATGCACGTGGGACTAGATTGAGAAATTTTAAATGAGTCATATCGTGAGAAATCAAATCTTCCCTACATTCTTTGAGATAAAAGAGGATTATCCTACTATATATGCATATAATTTTATTGACAAAGTATTCTAGTTTGTCTTGTATAGCCTATAACATTGAAGCTGTCAAATGGTCATGTTATAACGTTATAATGCACCCCACCTACGGGCATGCCTCACATTTCACTTCCATTATTTGAGGGTAAATAAAGAAAAACATACACTGTAATTATGAAACAAAGTGACATATTTGTACTAGACAAGTGTGAAATTAAAGAAAGTCGAAAAGTGTTAAATTGTGCCCTGCTCTCAAAACATTTATTGAAACCAAGCTAAGAACTTAACCTCTACAACTACCTCAAACTGGGAAATAACCTTTTCTTTGAATGTGCAAAACTTTTCTACTTCAGTTAGCCGCTACTGGTAAATAACTAAAGGAATAACAAGTGCAGTAAAGGCTAAAATGCTTTAAACCAGTGTTGCCAGTTTTTGTACAGCTAAAATAACTGTAAGGGAATGACACTGGAAGCTTTGCACTGACTGGCCGTCCGCGATTTATTAAAAATAAGGTGAAATATGTAGCATTACTGTTTCCGAAAAAGATAACTGCGACTTTTGATCTCACAATTCTTGTCTCAGAATCGCTAGATATAAACTCAACTGTGAGTTTGCAAGTCAGAATTTTGAGATAAGCTATAAATGCAATTATCCTATCCACCTTTTTCTTCCCGTAAGAGCGGGTGCGGCCATCTATGGGTTAAGCTTCCGGTCTCATCTGCGTCCAGCTATTTTTAGCTGTAAAAAACAGCTTGTTTTACTGCTTGATATTAAAATTGGTGTGTTATGAACACACTAGTTTGTAGTGCAAATGGTTTTACTGTTTACTGCACATTGTTCTTCTCGTTATTTTCCTATAGCGACTAAGTAGGCTTACTTCCACGTTGAAGAAAAAGGTGCATAAATAGGGCAAAAGTCTTTTTTTCTCAGAACTACACTATTCATGCGCAATTGCAAGTTTATATCTCAAAATTCTGAGAAAAGAAGTCAGAACCGAGAGGAAAATGTCAGAATTGCAAGATATAAACTCGCAATTGCAAGAGGAAAAAGAAAGTCAGAATTGACCGTTTATATTTCGCAATTGTGACTTTATTTCTCATGATTTCAAGTTTCTATCCCGCAATTCTGATATTATAACTTGCAACTGTGAGCTTATATCACACAATTCTGAGGAAAAAAATCTGTTTTGTAAGCTCTAAACGCACAATTGCGAGAAAAAAAAGAAAGAATTGTAGATAAAAAGTCACAATTATCTTTTTTATTTTTTATTTGGTGAAACAGGCTTCCATACATTCTTAATGACAGTTCCAAGGCTGGTACAAGAGCCTGTGCAACCTGAGGCCATAAACATAGTCACTTATGTTGTGTCTTAAGAACTAGTTTGACCAACCCTGTTGAAAAATCCAGCATATGCTGGTTAGGTATGTTTTTAAGCATGGTTTAAGATGATCCTTTGCTGGTCCTAAGCAACTAGCTCCTGCTCAGGACCATCTTTGGACCAGCTTAAACCATCTAAAACCAGCAGCCATGCTTCAAAACATACCTAATCAGTATATGCTGGATTTTTCAACAGGGAACTAGCAGTCAGCTAAGTGTTAAGCATTATAATAATTGGGCCAACCTACCTTTTTGTAACTGATTTAAAAAAGATACCAGAATCAGAATCAGAATGAGCTTTATTGCCAGGTATGTTTACACATACGAGGAATTTGTTTTAGTGACAGTAGCTCCACAGTGCAACAGATTGACAGCGACAAGACACAGATAATAAAAAGAATAATATACAAATATACAAAATACACAATGTACAAAATAGCAAAACACACAATATATAATATAGACAATTATGTATGTACAGTTATGATATGTGCAAATTTGAAATGTAAATACGTATGTGTATTAAATAAATAATGTATTATAGTTGTGTGTTCCGCGTTTATTGTTGAGTGTTCATGAGATGATTGCCTGAGGGACGAAACTGTTCCTGTGTCTGGTCGTTCTGGTGCTCAGAGCTCTGTAGCGTCGACCAGACGGTAACAGTTCAAAGAGGGAGTGTGCTGGATGTGAGGGGTCCAGAGTGATTTTACCAGCCCTTTTGCTCACTCTGGATAAGTACAGCTCTTGGAGAGTGGGGAGGGTTGTACCAATGATTCGCTCAGCAGTCCGGACTACCCTCCGTAGTCTTCTGAGGTCAGATTTGGTAGCTGAGCTGAACCAGACAGTTATTGAAGTGCAGAGGATGGATTCAATGATGGCAGAGTAGAACTGTTTCAGCAGCTCTGTCTGTCAGGAAGCTGGTGATCAACTGACAAATGGAGATGGGCACGGAGAGCTGAGTTAGTTTGGGGTGAAGGAGTGATGGGATGATAGTGTTAAAAGAGGAGCTGAAGTCCACAAACAGGATTCTCACATAAGTCCCTGGTCTGTCTAGGTGTTGCAGTGTGTAATGCAGTCCCATGTTGACTGCATCATTCACGACCTGTTTGCTCTGTAGGCAAACTGCATGGAGTCCAGTAAGGGTTCAGTGATGTCCTTCAGATAAGCCAAAACCAGTCTTTCAAATGACTTCATGGCCACAGATGTTAGTCAAGTCAAGTCAAGTCTGCTTTATTGTCAATTCTTCCACATGTACGGCACATACAGAGAATTGAAATTGCGTTACTCTCAGACCCTTGGTGCATACAGTTAACATTAAACACTGACAGTAGACGTTCAAATACAGATAAATACAGTTTAAACATATGTACATACAAGGACATACGAGGACATTGTAGAAAAATAAAGAAACCGATAAAGTGGCATAAGGCACATGGCAGATAGAGTGCAAACCAGTTAAATAAAACAAAACTGTGCAGATATATGTGTATATGTATAGAGTGTATATATATATAGTGCAAGAGGAGCTTATCAGTCTGAGGACATTGTAGAAAAATAAAAAAAGAGATAAATTAAGTGGCATAAGGCACTCTTCATTAACTACAGACCAGTTAGGGCCACAGGTCTGTAGTCATTAAGTCCAGTAATTTTGGGTTTCTTTTGGGTCGGGGATGATGGTGGAGCGATTGAAGCATGAGGGGACTTCACATGAAGATGGGGGCCAGCTGGTCAGCGCAAGTTTTCAGACAGGCTGGTGTCACACCGTCTGGGCCTGGTGCCTTTTTTCTCTTGTTATTTCTGAAGACCTGGCACACATCATCTTCACTGAACTGAATTGCAGGTGTGGGGGAGAGGGGGGTTGCAGGAGGTATGAATGGTGTTTTTTCAAACCTACAATAGAACTCATTCAGATCATCTGCCAGTTGTTGATTCTCCACAGTGCTGGGGGATGGTGTCTTGTAATTGGTGATGTCGTTCAGACCTTTCCACACTGAAGCCGTGTCACTGGAAGAGAACTGAATCCGTAGCTTTTCGGAATAATTCCTCTTTGCCATTCCTCTCCTTTTCCAGTGTGTCTTTGGCCTGTTCGTACAAGACTCTGTCCCCATTCCTGTAAGCATCTTCTTTGGCCTGACGGAGCTGTCTGAGTTTTGCAGTGAACCACGGTTTGTCGTTGTTATAAGTTAGATGAGTCCTGGTAGGAATGCACATATCCTCACAGAAACTGATATAAGATGTTACAGTCTCTGTGAGCTCATCCAGATCATCAGCAGCTTCAAAAACACTCCAATCAGTAAGGTCGAGAGAGGCTTGTAAAACCCTCTTTAGTCCATCTCTTTATAGTCCTTAATACAGGTTTAGCTGATTTCAGTTTCTGCCTGTAGGTCGGTATGAGATTAACTAAACAGTGATCAGAGAGCCCCAAAGCTGCCCGTGGGATAGAGTGATATGCATCCTGAATTGTTGTGTAACAGTAATCCAGTATATTACTGTCTCTGGTGGGACAGGTAACATGCTGTCTGTATTTTGGCAGTTCACAGGAGAGATTTACTTTATTAAAGTCCCCGAGAATGATTAAAACAGAGTCTGGGTGTTGTTGTTCTGTGTCTGTGATCAGATCAGTGAGTTTCTGTAAAGCTGAGCTCATGTGCGCTTGCGGTGGAATGTAGACACTCACGAGAATGAACGAGCAGAACTCCTGCGGCGAATAGATCTGTTTGCAGTTAATGAAGAGTGTTTCAAGATCGGGACAGCACATCTTCTTTAACACAGTTACATCTGTACACCACCTTTCGTTGATGTAAAAGCACGTCTCGCTGACGCGCCATTTCCTTGTTGATTCCGCGTCGTGGTCCACTCTAAACAGTTGTCTGGAATGGCGTCGTTCAGCCTGGTTTCCTTGTTTGTCCAAGAGAGCAGAAGGAGTTCGTCCAGTTTGTTGGGTAGAGTGCGGAGATTCACCAGATGGATGCTAGGCAGCGCGTTCTAAATCCACGCTCTCTGAGCTTCACTTCCCCCGCCTGCGCCTCCTGCGTTTGATCAGCGCTGCAGCTCCACCAACTACAACGTTCAGCAAAACGACGGAATAATCGAAATCCGGTAAAAGATTTTGTGGTGTGTTCTGCCGAATGTTCAGCAGTTCATCCCTGGTAAAACTGATCGTGTTTGAGAAACAAAAAACAGGAAAAACTAACAAAAACAGTACGAACACTGGAGAGCTAAGCACTGTGGCTGCCATGCTCGGAGACCATCTTAGCTGGCATATGACCAGTCTTAAAGAAAACAATTTACATGGCTAATTTTTTAAGACAAGTCTAAACAGTTTATGCAACCGGCCCCTGGACTCTGCCATCTTTGCTCATAGGTACTCAGATCCAGGAACAGTCACATGACAATCACTTATCAAAGGCAGCAAAAAGGGTAAATTATTTACACAATAAAATAACTGAATGGGTGAAGCTGAATGAAGCTAACCTTGACTGATTAAACAGACAAACAGGCCATAGCACATGAGCAGGTCACATTTATGTGAGAGGTGTGATTCTTAAAGGTACAGTGGCAAAACAAACAACAACAACAACAACAACAACAAAACAAATTGTTCCAAAAGTTTCTGGAACTCAGTTCTAACAGTTTGACACACACACACACACACACACACTATCATAACTTTATAAGTTATTATAGCCTTATAAATGTATGATAGACCTCAAAATCTTCTTTTTGACTCTTGCAGGCAGTAGGCCTATGTAAAATGGTTTCAAGTCAAGTAATTTGTAATAGAAATTCAGACTGCATGAATACTGAGATTAGTTACAGTATCGTCTGCTTTAACAGAACTGAAATTGGTCATTCTAACAGTAGAGAATGGTGAACACACCAGTGGGCCTTCACCTCTGACAGCACTTAGTCAACGAGAGCAGAAACTGAAAATATATGGGGTTAAAGGTCAATGGCAGATAAGCCATGAAAAGCCTTGATGAAAGGTAAACTGTGGCAATGACAATAAACAGACGCAGCTTGCATAAAGGGTAAAATACGTCAAAATGATAAACGATTAAACTGAAATGTGTATGGAAACAGATGGAAGTATCCTGTATATTTGATAAGTGTTTGAAATAGCAAGCCATTTATTTTCAAACTTTGGGTATCAAAGTGTTATGAAGCTCTAAACAAATGGATATTTGCATTGCTCTCTGAAGTACTGTTTTAAATTAAATTCAGGTTTCAAGAAAAGGGCAATAGTGAGAGGAAATCCATTGTGTTCAAGCTGACAAAGTAGCAATGGGAAAATCTGATAGGGTTGTTAGGACGGTGTGTGGTTCAGAGAGAGAGGATTATGCATTAGTAATGAGAAAGCAAAGCATTTCTGTGTTTCTTTAACTTTGGCCACTTTTATGTACCAGTTGCTGATTTTTATTAAAACAGATTTCAACTTTTTTTCTTTTTACTATGCCTTCGTCATTTATTTTTTATACTTTTCAAATTCCATTTATGTATTTGAATGTTTTAAGCTTATCCCGGACAAACATTTGTCAATCTGACATGTGTAAATGTAAATTTTGTTGAATTATTTGTGAAAATAATATTAGAATATTGGTAGCTTTTATTTGGGATACAAAAAATGCAAAAATTTGGAACGTTTAAAATGCTATTTCTTGGTGATGAATGCTTTCAATGTTACAGTGCCACCTACATGTCGAACATAAATATAGGCCACATTTAATGAGGACTTGAAATGGGCGGTAGTAGGTGAACTGAAGTAAAGTGTAAAGGCTGTTCAGACAGAATGTATTTATGTGATTCGCACTTAAGTAAACATTTAAAAAAAAAATTAAACATGGCGCTCGGATGCGGCAAAACCGCCAAAAGACGTCCGTATCGATCCTGTTTACATAAAAAAGCAGTTTGAAAGCAGTGCAGCCGGGTCTATCATGACTTTATTCACTGATAAAGTAAACCTAATGAGACATTATTTGTTCAGAGAAACATGTTTAATCTTCCAATAACAGGCTTTAGACACTAGGCTGATCGGAAAACCGCATCGCAACGCCACTGGATCAACACCGTCAAGTAAAACGAGTGAGCGTTCATTCAACATTTCCATTGGTTACACTTTATTTTGATAGTCCACTTACTAACTATAAGTAAGTTTTTAACTACATGTCAACTACTTCTCATTAATTTGCAACTACATGTCTACTAGCTCTCAGAGTAGACTGTTATAGGGTTAAGGTTAGTCGAATAAGTTGACATATATTTGCAAAGTTTCTCATAGTCAGTATGTTTTATGTTATGGACAAATCAAAATATAGTATTAAAAGATAGCCTATTAAGCAGACAGTCTACAAATACTCTAATGACTGAGACATGTATAGGCTTGTTGCATAGTTACTTGCTGTTAGTAGAATGCCTAAAGTGGACTATCGAAATAAAGTGTTACCTTTTGTTCACAATGTATGTAAGTATAAAAGCTAAATAGCCTGTATCCTTCCTTAGCGAGCTTGTTTGATTGTCAGATAGTCATTAAGTAATTGCTTTGAGTCACATCAACTTTAAGAGTATTTTTTTATTGCCAGTTTGTTGTAAAGAAATAAGGTAAAATATGAATGCAAAATGATGCAGTTTATCACTGTCGTTTTAATAAACGGCATATGGCTCTCTTACTGTCTTGAATAAGTGCCTCAGGATAACTAAACTATTCATTATTTTTATGATATGTCCCAAACCTATACATTATAGTCCTGCACTGGACATGTGATGCCCAAGGGTCCAATTAAAAGCTTTTGTCAGTGTATGCACAGTGATAATGATAGATGATCATAGTCAGATAGCCAAGCTAGGAGTTTAAAAGGATGTTTTCTGAGGCGCAAAGCCAAAGGTTGGGGAACGATAAATGAAATCTTTTAGACAGTCCAGGTCATCGGTGACAGACAAGTGACAGCTGAACTAGCGGACAGTTTTGTTGTTTAAAAACGGTCAAATGTAGTGTTAACGAGTATGTTGAACTATCAACTGGATATATAATGGCAGGGTTAAAGTGAAAAGTTTCTGGACAAGAATGACACAAAAATACAGAACTGTGAATCAAATTAAATGTGCTAGTACGTATAATTTTAGGACTTTTTTTATTCTAGATGGAGTTTTACATAATATGTGTATTATATTTGCTATATTTTTATGTCATGTGTTTTATATCATTTGCATTTCATATTTTAATGCTGATTCTGAATTAGTGATTTTCTGTTTAGCTGCTTATGACAGAATATAGATGCTGCCCTTTGTTCAGAGTAATGAGGGACGTGATCCCATAACCTCCTGAGAGATGATATTTAAAATTGTTTTGGTACATAATGTGCGTGAGAGCTATTGCTAACCTTCTAATTTTGTATCTAAATCATTTTTTGGAAGATATGATGAGCTGAGATTGGATCTGCTTTATGTCAGAGGTATACATTTTTGACAATCGTCACAAAAACAAATTCGTCATGGAGCCATGGGATACACTTCTGTGACATTTGTACATGGGAATGAAGCATTTTAAGTGTTCTAATCTAAGTATACTGTCTCCCACCAAGTCCTGGCTTATACATTTATGCTTATTTATTTTTAACAGGATGACAGGCAACAACGGTTATTTTAAGAAAAGTGTGAGTATGTACAGTATATGCATTTATACATATATGTACGTTCGTATTTTGATGAGAAAAGTTGTATGCTATACCAGGTTCCCCTTTAGTCATGAATGCTGAATAAGGAAAGGTATGTTATGGGCTTGTATTGCACCTTGACTGCCTATAAACTGCTGCAAAAACAACACGTTTATAACATTTCCAATGTGGGCCACATGTGAGACCATTTTCTCAAGAATTTCTCAGTTGCAAGCCTTCAAGCTGTCAATATATAAAAACAAACCTGAGTCAAACTTAAAGTAGATGATAGATTTGTTTTTATCTGTAAGTGGATATATATTTCTACATTTGATGCAGAAACAGCTCAAATTGAATGCATGTTTGTTTCTCCATAAGCTTTAATCTGGAAACTTGCTCTTTTGACAACTTCCACTAAAAGCTTTTTAAAGGAGGTGCTCAGAGATTCATAAATGTTTGAATAATTAATTCCCCTTGCTTGAAGAAATAGAATTACACACTTTGTTGTTAGCTGTGAATTTTAATGTTTATGAACAATGATAAATGACATATGTAGAAATTAATATACCCCCCCCCCCATATATTCAATACATGCAATAAAGTAAAATATTGGCATCAAAGCAGAAGCATAAAATAGTTTCTAATCATTTCAGAATCATCAGTTCAGAATATATTATCAAAAATGTACAAAGCATAATTACTTCAAAGCAAAAAAGCAATGCCCTCCCCCCCAAAGATTAGCAAAAATATATAAAAAAAATCAAATAACATATATTAAAAAATCAAGTAATAAAAATATACATTACCCTGTGTAGATTATATAATAACACATGGTTATTTAAACAAATGTTGGCCATTAACATCATATTTATCAACTGTTTTCAAACAAATTCACAGCCACATTCCTTTTTCATGTGTTATTCAGTAACAGTCTCAAATATTTGGTCCAAGCTGGATACCATGACAACCATGACATCATCACGAAGTCCACTATCAGTTTGACAGCACTTGTACAGGAGGGCAGAAACTGCATAATCATCCTTACAACACGGCTCTTCCTTTACACGGAAACCAAGCAAATTTTCTTATGTGGTGAGATAACATTGCTGCAGCAAAGTGTGAGTTATCGACTTCCACTCACCACTTATCATGCCTCAGTCTGCTCATGTCTTTTTCTCTATTGCACAGAAGCAAATGCAGTCTCAGAGCCTGTACTACAAAAGTGAGGCGAGCAAAGATTGTCTGTTTACAAAGCAGGAATGCATTGCAACACAAACCCTTCTAAATATTTAAAACAAAGACATACTAAGCTAGCATGCTTTGTACGTTGGTGTCATGCAAAACAAAGCCCTCGGTGTCTCTGTCGCAGTGTGTCCGTGAGCTCTTGTGAGGGCAAAGGAGAGCGTGGAAATGCCTTCGAAAGGTTTCCGACAAACATGCATACAGTATTGGATTGGCACAGCTCCATGAGTATGACAGCAGCACCACAAACTCAAAGCCACGTGCGAAATCGAGCACCAGATCTATTTGGTGCAGAGAGCAAAAGTTGAAGACGTAGAACGGCAGCCAGCAGATGCCAAACACCAAAACGACCGCCACTACCATCTTAGTAACCTGTTTCTCAAACCTGTGACTTTCCATTGAAGACGTTTGCTGTCTGGCGTTTCTCAGAGTCACTAGAAGTGCTGTGTAAAACACAATCATTATGGTGAATGGCAAGGCGAAGCCCAGTATGAATGTGTAGCTAAGAAAGGCCAACCACCAGGCGTCAGATGCAACATGAGGGTCGACGGTGCACAAACCATAGTTGGCAGAATAATTAATAGCCATTGGAAGCACTGGAAACAGAGAGATAAACCACATTAATGCGGAGATGATCTTCGCCCGTCGTGGTGTCCGCCAGTGAGCGAAGCGTAGCGGGTCTACCAGAGCCATATAGCGATCAACACTCATCACCGTTAAGCAGAACACGCTTGTGAACTGATTGATGCCATCCAGAACCATAACTAGCTTACAAACAGCGTCTCCGAAGATCCATTGGTCCTGGAAGTTTTGGATGGCGATGAACGGGAGTCCTACCATGAAGAGTCCATCCGCCAGAGCCAAGTTGAAAATGTAGACGGTGGTCGCTGAAGACATTTTGTCCAGTTTCAGAATGGCGACGATGACCAGCGAGTTCCCGGCCAATCCCACAATACACACGGCCAGGTACAAGACGGCCATGGTGACGCTGAAAGCATCAAAGTCCTCCCGAATGTAGACGTTGTTTATCGCAGAGCTGTCCAGATCTACGATCGACACGTTGTCGTAAAACATTCCCAAAGGTTTTGAGGTTTCCATTTCTGGTCAGAAACGGTTTGTAGTTCTTGGAGAAGTTCAAATGTATTTACATTTACAGTACTTGCCAAAATGTCAAAAATGGTCTGTAGTACTTGCAGGAGAAGTTTAAATTGATTAAATAGTATAACTTGCTGAAATTTCTGGAAAAATATGGTTTATAATCCTTGCAGAAGTACAAATGTATTAGAAATTGCCAAAATGTCTGGAAGAAAATGGTTTGTAGTCCTTGCAGGAGATCAATCATATTAGAACTTGACAAATGTTCTGGTCGAAAACAGTTTGTAGTCCTTGCAAGTTGTGCCGTCCAAAATTTGTTCTTGATCTCCACAGGTTTGCATCCACCTTGTCCTTGAAGCTGGTTTATTTTCCCTTCTCGAGAACTTCCCCAGTTGGTCTTTGAAGAAATTTCAGCATAAGCTTGGAGGAAAAACAAGCTTCACCCAAAAGAACTGGCACTCAAACGACTGGTAGGATATTTGTTGAAAGATCTAGACTCCAAAGCAGAAATCTAGTGGGTGTTTGACCCTCCTGGTGAGATCTTATATGTCCCCCCAGCAGCGCCCAGAGTGTGTGTGTGTGTGTGTGTCTAAAGTCATCCGTTGACTCCGATAAGCTGCGCCGGCTCGTTCCAATCCGCTGTTAAGAGGTTTCCAGGGTGCCATCTGTTACAATACTTTTGTTTTCATAACTAAACACCCTTGTCAGAAGGTCCATCCAGTCTCTTTCTTTCACACTCCCTTGCTCACTCCCTCTCATTTTCCTCATTCTCTCCACTCCTCTGTTTCCTCCCTTTTCTCGCAGTTCAGTGGGGGGTCAATCTGAGCCCATCAACCCCCAACTTCCCCTCTGGGCCACCCACTTTCCAAATAGGTCCCCAAAGGATGAGTGATGAATCTGGCCTGTCTCCCTCTGCTTGTTTTAATGTGCTGCGTTGCCCCCTTCAGTGTTTATATTTCTCGCCGATTGTCTTTGTTTGTTGGTCAGTGAATCATTTATCACGCACAAGGCCTCGGTGGGTGGAAACGGTTGCAGATAATAGGGCAAGAGTAATGAGCGATCGCCTTAGTCCTGTTCCTCCTCTGACACGCATAGTTGGAATGCCGCAATTCTCACAGTGAACTTCCCAGGATAACAGTAACTGAAGGAGGTAATGCTTGTGAGCTATATACTCACCTCACTGACAAGCACAGCTTTGGTAGTAGATTATGCAATAAGCAGATTGTTTCGGAGGTCGCTCTACTTCCAATTCCATGAAATCATTCCTAGAATTGGGAACTTTCCTTTGGCATGTTACTGTAAACTTGGAAATGCTTTAAGCTTATTTAGAGGTTTAAAGGGCCTCAGGTGACTTGAAGACAGGTATCCTGACTTCTCCAATAAATCTCGGCATTTGGTTTCACTGTCGCAGTAAAAATAATAAAGTCATGTTCTATGTGATGGAAGTCATTTTAATATTTCAGTTTGTGATCCCCTGCTATTTTAAACTTCAGTGAACAGCCCTGATGGACTCTGTTCTCAAAGACGAATGTAAGTTCATATAGTTAGTGAATCCCATTGTCATGAAAGAAACATCAGTCTGCTCACCATTCAGGAGACGAGAAGCAGCGCAGGATACATTACCAGATGCGTTTCTAAGAAAGCTGTCGTTATCAAACAAGATATTAGATCAAATAAATGAGAAAAGAGATAAAAGGAGAATAATAACTGAAGAGCAAATATAAAGGAGCTAATTAAAGAGCACACGTGACAAAAAATGAAAAGATAAAGGACTAGAGATAAGAAAAGGTTGATTAGAGAAATAATGCAATATAAAAAGTATTACATTTTCTAATTGTATCATTGATGGGATTGGAATATAATTTGAACGGGGTTCAAACTCAGGTCACTTGAATATAAAGCAGCATGAAAATATCATGTATACAGAATAATACAGTCGGGGGTGCAGAGAATAATAATAAAACATTTATTATTCAATAATTTTATCATTTGTAATTTTATTTATAATTATTTATTTATATTATTAATTAAATTAAATGTATTATTCATTTCTTAATATTATTATTCTGTATAGACTACACTGAATGTTTTTTGTTTGTTTTTTACTTTGAAACAATTGTCACTCAGAAATTGCTACTAAATTAAAAAAATTATTAGAAAGGCAGCTAACACATTTAAATGAAAAGCTGAAAGACTGAAATGGTATTTTATTGTAAAACGTGCTCAAATAGTCTTTATTTTATTTGATTTTTTAAAAAGTTTTTTAATTTTATTTTTTTATAGTATACTGCAGCAGATCACCATATCAAGATGTAAATTATATATATTTGATGAGTAAATTATATTTATTGTTTTATGTATTTATAATTAGTTATTTTTCCTCCAAAGGTTAACGCATTACTTTCTCCTAATAAGTTTCCAAATCCTTCCAGAATGATCTTGCATGGAGAAAAATATGTAACTAGTGACGCTTTTTCTAATCAACAGTTCACAACATTATTCAGCTGTAATAATGCTCAGGCAGGTAAATAGGAATCTACACGCATAACCTGTTGGAACGTAGCTGACGTGGCCACTTTAAAACTCCGGTGCGTGTGAAACGAACCAATAGGAGCTTGAGAGAGGCGGGACTTAGACACGTGTACACAGGGAAGCAGGAAGTGAAGCTTCAGTTGCTGTCTGTAAACAGTAAGTACTGACTTATTCAATATATTCTGCTGCAGTAAAATGAATGAAATCAAGCTCAAAAAAGCACACATCTGCTATCGACGCGTTTATTTTGTGTTTCTGAAATACTGGCATGTTTATATGCAGCATGGGCTTCAGCAGATGAACTTTGCAGGAGTTTTTCAGTCTGTTATTTCATTAAACAGCGCTGCATTTGCTTTATTATATAATTTATGAGTGTTTCAACTGCTTATAAACATTGCTTCTATAGGAAGGAACTGCAGTGCTAGTTAATATGTTTAATTGTTTGATGACAGATGTTAAACTCACTCAGACAGATATATATCTAGTCCACATATGTTCATAAATGTGACCCAGGACCACAAAACCAGTCATAAGAGTCGATTTTAATAAATAATGCTTTGTTATGATAGGACAATATTTGGCTGAGACACAGCTATTTGAAAATCTGGAATCTGAGGGTGCAAAAAAATCTAAATATTGAGAAAATTGCCTTTAAAGTTGATATATTTATGGTAGGAAATATAGAAAATATCTTCATGGAACATGATCGTCACTTAATATCCCAATGATTTTTAGCATAAAAGAAAAATGTATAATTCTGACCCATACAATGTATTGTTGGCTATTGCTATAAATATACCGGTGCTACTGATGACTGCTTTTGTGCTCCAGGGTCACATTAATTCTACCTGTAACTAAACTTACTGGTTTAAATGGGCTTGCTTTAATGCACAGAGCTCTGTGTTTGCAGATATCCTGGATAAACAGGATTTGGTTCACACACCCGTCTGTGTGAGGAATAAACTGCGTCCTCGTCTCTCTGTGTTTGATTTGCACAGGCACCATGATTGCAGGCGTCAGTCCTGTGGTTCAGGCCCTGCTGGGGACCCTGTTCACCTGGGGCCTCACCGCAGCTGGAGCCGCTCTCGTCTTCGTCTTCTCCAGCAGACAGGTGAGACGGGTTACATCAGTCAAGGCTTTCAATATAGAGAGAAGCTTAAAGGGATAGTTCAAAATGACAATTCTGTCATATCCACAGATATTCTGAAGAATGTACTGACCACTGCTTTCCATATAATGAAAGTTAAAGGAATAGTTGCTGGTAGACTTCCATATTATTTGCCCCAATACTGTAAAAGTTAACGGGTACCAGAAACTGTTTTGTTACCCACATTCTTCAAATGATCTGGTTGCATGTTCAACAGAAGGAACGGGTTTAGTACATGATTAAATGATGACTTCATTAATTTTTGGGTGAACTTTCCCTTTAATGGGGAAATTTTAGTTAATATTTATTCAAGTAAAATAGGCTTAACATTTAAATAATTAAAATATTTATAAAAATACATTTTTAAATTTTCTTCTTAATATTATAATTTCATACAATTTTATATATTTTTATAAGTTTTATTTTTATAAGGTGATTAAAGATTTTAGTTTTTAACTAATTATTGCTATAAAAATGCTATGGTCCCTTTCTATATACAGTAAAAAAAAGTGAGTGATCTAACAGGATATTTCATGTAATTTTACAGTAAAATACTGTTAAATGTAAAATTTTTGGTAGTTAAAAATAACAAGTTATATTAATTTATCTTATAATTAACAGTAAAACAACAAAGCGATCACAGCTAACGTTTGATTTAAAAAAAATGTAGATAATGCTTTTTCTTAATTTTTGCTTATAAGTTATGTGCTTTAGGGTTTTATTTAACATTGTTAAATGAATGTTTATTATATAATTTTTTATGGTCACTTTTTCTTAATTTTTTTTAAACTAGGTCATTAGTTACACACTAGTCAACGTTTGAAGTGGATCAAAACCTTTCAACAAAATTGCGTTCTTGTCTTAGGACAACTTTATTGATCCACTTCAAATGTTGACTACTGTATTAACATTATATCAGTTAATAAAATATACAAGTTTTACTGAAATTTAAGTTCAGTCTGTAAAACCTAATCTGTTGGGACTGTATTTTGATGGCAAATTTCTGGCAACCACAGCTGTCTTTTTTTTTAATTGTGTTGTTGTTGATTTTATAGTGTATTTCTTTTTTCCTCACAGAAGCGGGTCTTGGATGGCAGTCTGGGATTTGCCGCAGGGGTAAGAAACTCTTTGCTTCTTTGCTTTATATGTCTATCATTTCTTCCCATTTTTGCCGTGCATTCTCTTGGTGTGTTTGCATCACATCTCTTTTTCTTTACACAATGAAATATTCATTCAGTGAGGGCCGGCAGGAGCACGTTATGCACTTTGTTGTTCAGGAAAACTGTCAGTAAGGCTTAAAAAAAGAATAGATGTGACCCAGAGTTAATTACACTGTCCCGTTTTGATTATCTGCAGTATTTGAATGCAACACCAGGTTTGCCGAATCCTTATCAAATGTTCAGAAACAACAGTTCACGCCTGCAGGGCTGTGAAAAATGGTCTTGCACTGAAGATGGAAAAATATCAATTCCGTGTCATTAAATATGTATGTTTTGTGGACTGGAATTGAAAATCCAGTAAACTAATAAATGGTTTAAATGTTTTATTTTCTGCCCCCATGTTCTAGACATTTGAGTCATTACAAATTCTTACATGAGAACTTGTGTAATGATACTCAATTCTCAGTGTCGTCTAGCATAATTTTATTGCTCTGCTGAGGTTGCAGAGATTGAGAGTTTTTCAACGTTTAAATATAATTGCACTTGATGACCGTTTGTCTTTTAAAGAGCACATTGATCTACAAAACTGGATAAGAATTATGCATTTGTTGGTTGCTAATTAGAAATGAGTTGCTCCTACTTTTCTAGACTTCTGTGATATTTATGCAGATATGCTGGTGATTGATCTTGGCAGATGCTTCGTAGTTTACCATGGTGTGATTAAAGTAATTACTTTATGTAACTCATTTTAATATGTATGCAAAGGTTAAATGGCTCTCTCTTGGTTTCATTGGTTCAACTTTGTAAAATCAGTGTCTTGCTTTCATATTTTTGCAGGTTATGCTAATATTTAATCAAATTCATATTATGAGCCTACCTTCAGATTGTAAGTTATTGTCCCTAATATGAGGACTGCATTTGGAAAGAAGGCTTTTTCTTCTTCTTAGAATAATCTTCATAAAACATTGAACATTGCTTTGTTTATACATGCATACAGTACACACACACACACACGTTTATACATATACATTTTTTTTTTTATGACATTATTTTTGACAGTATCCTCATTTTAAAGAATTTTTACACAAGTGCTTTTTACAGTACTGTATCTTTGCAGGTAGATATATTGCAGGGCTTGAAACTTTTTAGTCTGGATACTACATTAGCTAAATTAGGACAATGTTTGGCTGAGGTACAACTATTTGAACATCTGGAATCTGAGGGTGCAAAAAAAAAAAAAGTTGATATATTTACGGTAGGAAATGTGCAAAATTATCTGAAAGGTAATGCAAGTGTTCCTCCTATGAAAACATTAATTACAGCACTGCAGTCATCATCATCATCTTCCTCCTCTTCTGCAGTCTGCTGTTGTCCATATGGATCGTCCTTTAGTTTGGTGGTCTTGCTTTGCCTCAAGCATCTGTGTTTCTGAAACACTGCAGCATCTGGCATCATGACTTCGCCAAGAGCAAATATTCCTGAGAAGATCACTCTCTGGTTCTACAGCGAAGGAACGGTGATGGCATCTGGACAGGCTGTTTGTTAGAGACTTTAAGAAATGCCGAAGGGCTGTTAGTCTGATTTGTGTGGTCAATTATAACTCTAGGAGCTGGGTGATGTTTTCAACAGTAGTCGTCACCAGAAATAAATGTGTTTAGAGGAAGCATTTGTTCGCTCTGCTCTTTGTTTTCCACGGAAGATTAATGGCTGTAATCACTGGAAGTTGTAGTCGGTGTGTGTGTGTGTGTTTTGGCTTTTTCTTTGACAGAAAGTGAAGAGTGACAAAAAGTAATTAAGGATCGGGATGTAAAGCAGTCAAAACCTAAATCTACTGCTGTTGCACAACACTGACAGATTCCACTTTTTAAAGAATTGCAACTATTTTTTATTATATGGTTCACTCATAATGTACTTGAGGTTTCTTGCAGCAAAAACTATTTAGTTCCATCTTCAACATTTTCCCAGAACTGCTATATATTGGTGGATTTATTATGGATTTGTCTGATTTGCAGTCCCATTATTAACTCACTGCGACTTGGCAGGACAGTTTTCTGAGCATCTTATTAGGAGTGTGCAATATTGGCAAAAATGATATTGTCTTGGAGTTTGTGGATAACAATAATTAGACAATATTTTGCGGGATGTGTTTTTGTTCTGGTAGATTGACTAGGTTAGCCCTGTCATATTCTCTCTGTGATGATTAACTTTCCCATTAAGGGGTGATATATGCCAGTTTAAATAGATTTCCAGTGCATTTTACCTAAAATTATTTGATGTAAAGATACATAAATGATGTTATAGACATTATAGGCTGTTACCAATCAAATGAAATCAGGATCAACAAAATTCGTTTTTATTTATATATTGAGTGGATGGGTGTTTTCTCTATAAATGAGATCCATGGCCTATTAGAAAGTGTTTTATGTTTGCATTTTTATTGTACATTTGAAGGCTAAAAGTGAAAAGCCGGAGACTCTGGAAAGCAGTGCATACTGTATGTAAGCGAGGCAGTGAATGATCTGTGTGTTTCTCAAAGCAGGAGTGTTTCTCAGACAGATTCAGTGTTGTTCAGCTCTATATTTGTTACGATGCTGTGCGGAACAAGGAGCGCACGACGAGGATATACAATAGTTTTTCCTTTAATCAGGATTCCAGGAGCAGATACAAACAGGGGAGTGCACACACATCAATGATAGCAACAATAACCGACGGTCAGACTAACAAACACAGGAACTTATAAAGGGGCAGATAATTGGGGAGGACAGGTGAACACAATGACTAATCAAACTGAACTAGGTCAAAGGGGAAAACAGAAAACCCGACACGGAACAGTCACAGGGGAAAACAGAAAACCCGACATGTAACATTTCGCCCCCTCCCGGCAAGGCGTGACCTCACGCCGTAACATAACAACTGAGGAGGGAGGGTGGGGGCTCTGGAGGAGGATGTGGAACAGGAGGGTGGCAGAAAAAAAAAAAAAAAAACATAGAATCCAAACAATAAGTCCATGGGGGAGTGGAGGGTGGGAGGAGCCAAGGGGGAGCCAGGAACAGGAGGGGCCAGATGAACACCCAGGCCACAGTCCAGATGGTGGCCCACGGGGGAGCCGACGGAGGGAGGAGCCATGGTGGAGGAGTGACCGCCGACTCCATGGGGCCGACCAACGGCGGCGGAGCAGGTGGTGGTGGAGCCCGAGGTGGAGACAGAGAGCCGAAGAGCCAGGGTGACGCCGAAGATCCGGAGGTCCAAGGCGGAGCAGATGTCTTCGGCGACCTCGGCGCAGGCGGAGATCCGGATGGCCGCGGCGGAGCCGGAGCGACAGAGGACATAGGTGGAGCAGGAGGGAAGGAGGAGCCCAACGGAGCCGGAGGGACGAAGGGACGGGGCGCAGCCCAAGGAGAGTAGTCCTGAGGTGCAGGTAGGGGGACGACTGACCAATGCGGAGCCGGAAGGACGAGGGAGCCCGGTGGAGCTGGTGGGCAGACGGGATCCGGTGGAGCCGAGGGAGCTTGAAGGCATGGTGGAGCCGCAGGGTCGCCGGACTGAGGCGGAGTCTGGGTCTCGGAGGCTGAGGGCGGAGAAGAGGGATCATCCAGACTCAACGCCAACAGCACTGGAGATCGGCAGACCAGCGGCGAGCCCACGCCACAGATGGTGAGCTGAGGGTGAGCAGAGGGGCTGACGAACTCCAGTGATGAGGGTGATGGAGTAGGGACCAGGTCAATGAGAGGCGGTGGGAGAGGGAGGTTGGGTGGGATAACTTCCCAGAAATCTAACACCGGAGCTGGCTTCAGGATGATTGTGTCAGTGTGAAAGTCAATGAGGTTTCCCAGGTCCAGTTCATGCCCACCCTCAGCGGTGGCGCCGTGGGCGGGGCGTTCCATCGCCCTCGCGATCTCCACAGCTTCATCCACCGTCGGTTGAACTGCCGGCTCTCGCACCTGGTCAGACACTTGGGGCTCGGGCTCCGGGACGATCGGTAGCTCTGTCGCTCCAGATGGAGATGGCTCAACGACCGCGGCAGGCTCTGGCTCTCCGTCTGCGGTGGGCTCGGGCAGCTCCGCGCTGCGGGGTGGTAGCGGACTGGGCACTGGGTCCCGAGTGGGGCTGGTGTCATTATCTGCGATGTCCACGGTGAGTTGTGATCTGCAAGACACCAGCACCCACTCGATAAATGCGGCGAGGCTCTCTCGAGGACCGTCCCCGGACAACTGCCCACGTGTGGTGTTGTTCAGTCCAGCTTTGTAGAACGTGCAGAGGCAGTAGTCCGGGAAGTGTGTTAAGTTGGCCAGGAACAAAAAATCCTCGGTGTGGTCCTCGAGAGAGCGGTCCCCCTGCTCCAGCAGGATGACGAGGACAGCGGGATCCATAAAAAATAAAAAACTTGACAAAAAACGGGAAACAAAACGGGGAAAAAACACGCCACAATCTTACTGTTTCGGTCGGTTATTCTGTTACGATGCTGTGCGGAACAAGGAGCGCACGACGAGGATATACAATAGTTTTTCCTTTAATCAGGATTCCAGGAGCAGATACAAACAGGGGAGTGCACACACATCAATGATAGCAACAATAACCGACGGTCAGACTAACAAACACAGGAACTTATAAAGGGGCAGATAATTGGGGAGGACAGGTGAACACAATGACTAATCAAACTGAACTAGGTCAAAGGGGAAAACAGAAAACCCGACACGGAACAGTCACAGGGGAAAACAGAAAACCCGACATGTAACAATATTAGCTGTGAAATCCAAAAAGTCGCCTAACTCAGGACAAAGTATAGGCCTTGAAGTTGAAACGAGTGTCCCATCGAGTCCTCTGAGGGACAGTGGATGGGTTTCAACAGTCAGGCTGTAGACTTTAAGCGGGTCTCGAGGTCTCCATCCCCATCACTGACCCTGATTACCAGTCAATAGTGTTCAGGATGAGAGCGACGCCAGCCTGAAGTGCTGGATAAATAACTGTCACTCTATTAGAGAGGAGAAAATCAATTACTGTTTAATTAGTAATAAAGACTTTGATGGCTGAACTGGATTCTGTCTTAAATCCCCCCCCCCCCCCCCCCCACCGTTTATTCATTCAGTTTATTTGTTGTAATTATTATTCATGTTTATATCAGGTCACTCTTAATTCTAATGTAAAATTTCAGCTTAAACTGCATGCATTTTATTTCTAATAAGTTTTCTTTGGTGTTTTTAAAATCATTTTTATTTTATTGACTATTAGATTAGATTCTTATATAATGTGTTTAGTGCAAAACCAGCAGATTTTAATTATAATCGTCCCCCGAAGGAAAAAGGTGATTGTCTCTGCAGTAAGAATGCATCAAGCTTGGTCGCATATCTCAAAATCTGCAATTATTACAAAGCTGCTTATTTTCAAGAACGGATTATTTGATTAAAGACAGTGGGTATTGATTTTTAGTTATTAGTTACTGATTTAATCATTATTTTTTAAGATTAAAGCTAATTATTTTAATATATTATTAATATATATATATATATATATATATATATATATAATTTATATACAGTATATAAGATAACATTTTCAAAACACAGGAACAAAAACAGGAAGAGATAAATATTGCAAATATCATATCATGTACTAATACCGTAAAGCAATTTTTGAGCACAAAGCATTTTACAGTTTTATGGACTTCATCTATTTGTCTTATTGTAAAGTGAATAATCATAATTTTTTAATTATAATTCTTTTAAGTCATCCTGATGCCTTCTGGTTCAGAATAACTACCATAATCACTGTGATATTTTCTTCTTTGATTGCCATGAAAATACTTGCATGATTTATAATCTTTTAATCATTTTAATTGTTGAGCATTTAGCTTTACCTGTTTGCAGGAGATATTGCTATTATTTATAAGATTTGTAGTGTCCATTGTAATAATGTGAATGGTTTTTAAAGGTGCCATAGAATGCATTGATACAATATTTTAAATTGTTCTCTGATTTCTACATAGAAGGTATGTATGTTTACACAGACAGTTATTGAACAGGTTTTCACATCTGTATGACAAGTAAGGCATAGACATGCTGTATCGTGTGTGTGCTAATGCTCTTATGTTCTTGTGAATGGCATGATTTGAAAGCTTCGTCGCAGAAAATACATCAGAGCTAGTTTTGAGGTTACAATTCCTTTCTTAGTTTTTGTTTGGTTTCTGTTAATGTTTTCTCTTTATGAAGCAAAGCACTGATAGTCTGAATGATTAATTGGTTTTTCATATTCTCACTCATTTGTGTTCAGTTGCAGATCTATTCATGTGTTGCTCATAGAGTCGAGGGAAACTGCTGGAGTTTCTCGGTTCGTTTCATTAACATTGGTGACGTTTACTGAAACCTTTCAGTTTTTGTGGTGATGCAACATTTTTGTGAAACTCATATTTGACTCTGTATTTTAATATACTCGCTCTAATATGATTACTTGAGTTAATGCCGGTTTATTATTAAATAAGCTATTTTACAGTTGAATATAAAAACATCAGCTTATTTCAGCCTCAATATTTGGATTGAAATGTTAACTATCCCTTGATTTGTAAAAAGGTTGATTTATTAAATACATTTATTTATTACTTTTTACTTACTTACTTTTGTCATTTAGCAGACGCTTTTGTCCAAATAATAAAAAGTAAAAGTTACAACTCTATAAATACTATATACCCACATATTTAAGAAAATAAATAAAATTGACACATGCATATAACATAATTTCAATAATAAACATATAAATGAAAAAACTAAAATAAAAAGTGATTAAAGTATTAAATACATGTATGTAGTTAATTTCTGTATTAAATCTTTTATTTATTTATTTATTTAAACTTTTAATACTTTTAATATTTATTTATGTAACCTTTTATTTGTATATTATTTTTTTATTTAGTGTACACATTTTATTAAAGCTTCAATTTAATTATTGAATAAATAAAGGTAGTTACATATTCATTTAATTTATTAATTTATTTAATTTTTTTTATTTTTTACATTCACTCATTTATTTAATACATTTTATTTTTTTATTTATTTATTTGATGCAATATTTATTCAATACATTTATCAATTCAAGCTTTTATTTCTTTTTGTTCAATCCATTTGTTTATTTACTCCATTCATTCATGTCCCTCCTAATAGAGATCAGATTTGACTGTAATACGGGAGACGTCTGGATGAGTCAGTGAGTCAGTGAAGTTCTCTGTCTGTCAATCACTGAGCATTTTTAAGCTTTGCCAGCGTGTCTCTGAAGGGTGGGATTTTAGACCGAGGGCTTTTTTCAGTAAAATGCTTGAAATCACTTGCAGCACCTTCAGCAAACGTTTGTGTTGTCTTACCCTGACCAGTTTCTCTTTGGTTTCTTATTTCCAAGACACACAGTCAGTCATAGCTGGTTTCACTGGGGTTTGATGTTTTCATCATCTTTTATAACCCATATTATAACGGAAACCAGACAGTATGTAACATTTAGCCTGTTTCCAAAATCTGTGTACGGTTTTTGCATTTTGGGGCCATTTGTACCCAAAGAATTTAGATCATTTTTTATAACTTAAAAACAACAATTGTTGTGGTTTATAACTTATATTTTCATAACTTCATATTTTTCAACTAAAACCATATGTTATCTGAGCAGCAGCTTCTCGTTTTCATTGTTACCATGTTGTTATTATTACGTTATTACTCCACGTATCCACTTTTTTTGAAAAATCTGTCAAATTACATATAAACCACATCCAAACAACAAACAACAGAAGGTGACAAATATATGTATGTTTTTTGTGTATACTGATGAGAAATTGTATTTGAATTGTGTTTTATATGAAATTTATGAGAACATTTAATATGACAATTATCAGTATTAACGCCATTGGAATGAATTAATTCAATTATATTCCTTTGAATTTATAACTCATGATTTCTCAAAAAGAGAGAACCTGCATATTTATTTCTAACAAAATAACATCAAAATAACAAAAATTTTCTCGGAAATGTTTTAAATTTTTGCTTAAAATCTCACTTTCAGATAATAAAGTGAGTGATTTTTTTTCAATAGAAAAATAGACACACATTCATGTTAATAAAAAAAAACAGTGAGAGATATGGAGAAAAGGCTGAATGAATTTCACAGAAGTTAAATACATTGTTTTAAATCATTTAAAAATATTGTAAATATGTGTCCCTGGAGCACAAAAGCAGTCTTAAGTCGCTGGGGTATATTTGTAGCAATAGCCAAAAATACATTGTATGGGTCAAAATTATAGATTCTTCTTTTATGCCAAAAATCATTAGGATATTAAATAAAGATCATGTTCCATGAAGATATTTTGTACATTTCCTACCGTAAATATATCAAAACTTCATTTTTGATTAGTAATATGCATTGCTAAGAACTTCATTTGAACAACTTTAAAGGAGATTTTCTCAATATTTAGATTTTTTTGCTCCCTCAGATTCTAGATTTTGTTGTATCTCAGCCAAATATTGTCCTATCATAACAAACCATACATCAATGGAAAGCTTTCAGATGATGTATAAATCTCAATTTTTATAAATTGACCCTTATGACTGGTTTTGTGGTCCAGGGTCAGATGTAATACATGAAATAAATATGAAATAAATAACGGATGTGTATTTTGAAAGTGTATGCAGATTTTAGACATTTTTATTTATATTTTCTGGCTCAAAACAGACATTATGATGCATCATAATTGAGTTTGTTGCCGCTTCACTCCAAGATGTTGTGAACAAGACTTGTCTGAATGTGGATGTTAGTGCAGTGCTTCAGTATTTCTGCTGGAAACCCAAAGGTTCAAGTGAAACGCCAAAGGATTCGAGAAGAACTGATCCTCAGACAGATGCAGCGTCACACACACACACACACACACACGGGAAGGCTGTCATTCATGTCAGCGATCGGCTTCAAACAGAATAATTGAGTGTGAGAGGAAACACGACAGCAGCACATTTACTGACAGTGTGTTAAGATCAGGACAGAAAGTGTCTCCACCTGAAGACAGGCTAATTAATGAGTTTTCCTTCATTCAGCAACACAGAAAAGGGGTTTTCAAGAAGGATTAAATGTTCCTTGAGCTGCTGAAAAGTAATTAGGCTTTAGCTGTGGCTCTGTAATTGGACTGCAGTACAACACTGACTTAAAAGTACTTCACAGTCACTCTGAGTGCTGGACGAGACGTGACCAAAGAGCAAACAACAAAGCAACTTTGTTTTATACTGTAGATAGGAATGAGCTGTGATTCAACAACATTGATCCACAGCTATTCATTTATGTAAAATCTTATGCACACACAGTGACTTGTAAAACATGATATCATCAGTAAGTCATGGCAGCTTATGTTTTTACATGAACCCATCAAAATTCGTTAAGCAATTGCAGCTTTTTATTTGAAGTTAAATGAAATTCAGCTTGATTTTCTTTTTTGTTTTCAAATTTGGTTTGATTTATTTTTTAAATATCTTTTTGTCATGTGGTGCAACCATGCAGACAAAAAATTAAATATCATGAAATGTAATGATATTTATGAATTCTAATTCAAATAAGAATAGTTTTTAGTTATTTCAGTGTGTAAATGTTTTCATTTTCATTTATTAATATTTTTAATTAACATGTTTTGTATTTAATTTTAGTATTTAAATTTTATTTTTTATGTGCTTTTGTATTTTTTATTAGTTTTTATTTTTATTTTTCAAAATATTTTTAAATATTACTATTTAGGTTTAATCTAGTTTTTGAAGTGGTATTACATGTGATTTTAATTTTAGTATTTTTTTCTTATTTTATGTGCTTTTGTCTATTTTTTTTATATTGCTGTTTAGGTTTAAAATCTGTGTCCATTCATTGCATTTTAAATTCATTTGTTCTATTAAAAAAAAGTAATATGTTTTTTATATAAAAATGCATGGTGAATAATTTATAGGTAAATTAATGAATAATTCATAAAAATATTATTGAACAGAAGAGAGTACATTTTGTTATAAAATTGATATGCTTATTGTCTCTGGTCTGTTTTGAGCACCAGGATCACAAGTGTGACCCTGAAATGAAGAATACAGACATCTAGACTTACACATGGGTCAGTCTTTGAATCATTCCCAATCATTCTGGAAATCATGAGAAAACTGGTGAAAGCACAAGTTCCCCTTTATCTCCTGTGGGCAGCCGTGCATCATTCCTCGGTTCCTGAGATTGAGTCTCCAGTTCTCAGTGAATCGATCGGACTCGAGTCTCTGTTCAATCACAGCGTCAGTAATTAGCTATTAACTGAGCAGGTCCGTTTGTCTACGCTCCAGAAAGGACGTTATTACGCCGTCTTCTGCACAGGGAAACCGCTTCCTCCGGCGGAAATGGGTGCACAAGAAAATGTAATAATTACCCCCTTCCCAAGAGAAAATGAATAACACACCTCGTAGAAAACCTCAGCGTTTAATTGACCTGAAATGCGCAGTGAAGTTGCGGTGAAACGGTGGCAGAGAATAGACTGTCATTATAGAAGAAGTCCTGCATTAACCTGCGCGTTTCACCCCTGATCTTAATAACAGCTTTGCCCACAAAGGGAACAAAACAGATGCCAAATGGAGGTTTTCCACAAGACATAATAATAATAACAATAATCATAAAGTGCAGCTCTGGCCACTAAGGACATATAGGTGTAATTTCTAGAGACAGGTTGCGGCTCGTTCATAAGCTTTAACTTTTATGTAGGGATTTAGACTATTATTCATTTTAGTCTAGTAATGTACATTAAAAAAAAAATACAAAATCACTCAGAAATTGCTCCAAAATGTAACAATTTATAAAGAAACTGCAAGAAACACATTGATTTAAACATGAACTTTTGAAGTAGAAAGACTGAAATAGTATTTTTATTAAATGCTTCACTAATCTTTGTTTTATTTGTAACTGCTAAACAGATTTAAGGCTGATTCATCAAAATAAAACCCAAATCCCCATCATCTTCCTCCAAAATACTCAAACTGCACTATATAAATAACTAAGAAAATAAGACGCCAATAAATATTACTATTGTAATTTTACTTTTGTATTGTAAAATTATTTTGTTTTTTAAGACACAGTGAAATATATCAATATTTCTTGTTGTTTAATATTTTTATTTAGTAGTAGTTTTAACAATAATAATACATATTTAGTCATTTTGATGTATAATCACACATTGGGGTACTTTTTATCCCTGTGTTCACCAAACCCATCTTGAGTGTTTGCTGCTAAAAAGCTCATTTTTTAGTTTCATCTGACCATAGAAGCCAGTCCCATTTGAAGTTCCAGTCGTGTCTGATAACTGAATATGCTGGAGTTTGTTTTTGGATGAGCTAGGAGAATTTTTCTTGAAACCGTCCCAAACAACATGTGCTGATGTAGGTGCTTTTTGACCATTTTTCTTAAGGTTTTCTGACCCGAGACTCAACTATTTTCTGCAATTCTCCAGCTGTGTTCCTTGGAGAGTCTTTAGCCACTCAAACTCTCCTTCTCACCGTCCTTCCCATTTCCTCCAATTTTTTTGGCCATGACTGTGTATGTTTATTTATTTTATTTATTTATTTAGTCATTTAGCAGATGCTTTTATCCAAAGCGACTTACAAATGAGGACATAAGAAGCAATCAAAACCAACAAAAGAGCAACAACGTGCAAGTGCTGTTACAAGTCTTGGTTAGCCTAACGCAGTACAGATAATTATTATTATTATTGTTATTTTTAATAAAAAGACATAGATAAAATACAATTAGAATAGATAGTGCTAGAGTTAGAGGGTCAAGTAAAGATGAAACGGATGAGTTTTTAGCCGTTTCTTGAAGATGGGTAAGGATTCGGCTGCTCGGATCGAGTTGGGCAGGTCATTTCACCAGATGGGAACAGTTCATGAAAAAGTCCTTGAAAGTGTTTTTGTGTGTCTTTGGGATGGTACAATAATTCGTTGTTCACTTGAAGAACGCAAGCTTCTAGAGGGCATATAAGTCTGAAGTAAAGAATTTAGGTAAAGGGGTGCAGAGCCAGTGGTGGTTCTGTAGGCAAACATTAATGCCTTGAGTTTAATGCGAGCAGCTATTGGTAGCCAGTGCAAATTGATAAACAGAGGTGTGACGTGCGTTCTTTTCGGCTCATTAAAGATTAATCTTGCAGTGGCATTTTGGATTAATTGTAGAGGTTTAATAGAATTGGCTGGAAGACCTGCCAAGAGAGCATTGCAATAGTCAAGTCTGGACAGAACAAGAGCCTGAACAAGGAGTTGTGTTGCATGTTCCGAGAGAAAGGACCTGATCTTCTTAATATTATATAATGCAAATCTGCAGGACTGGGCAGTTTTAACAATGTGGTCTGAGAAATTCTGCTTATCATCAATCACAACTCCAAGGTTTCTGGCTGTTTTTGAAGGAGTTATGGTAGATGAGCCTAACTGGAAGCTGAGATTGTGATGAAGCGATGGGTTAGCTGAAACTACAAGCAGTTCTGTCTTAGCTAGGTTAAGTTGAAGGTGATGGTCCATCATCCAGCAAGAAATGTCTGTTAGACACGCAGAGATGCGAGTAGCTATCATATATGTATGTATGTATATATTATATGTGTGTATGTATGTGTATATGTGTATATGTATGTATATATATATATATATATATATAGCCAGTTCTCATCAGTCACATTTACAAAATAATGATTTAAATCACACTGAAGTGATTCATCAAAAAATCCTAATTAAAATTGAATGGCAAAAACAGCAGGCGTGGAGTAGATTGTGTGGGACAGGTTTAGCAGCATCATGCTGATCAGTTCTTGTGTTTAGTGTTTGAGTATGTGCTGTGGATGGTGATATCTCTTCTGTCTGACAGCAACTCTTCTCCTTTTCCTGTCTTCAGGTCATGCTGGCGGCCTCCTACTGGTCTCTGCTGGCTCCTGCTATCGAGATGGCTGAGGAGTCTGGGAAATATGGCGACTTTGCCTTCTTCCCTGTCGCTGTGGGTTTCGCACTCGGTGCTCTGTTCGTTTACATCGCAGACGTGATGATGCCCGTTCTGGTGAGTTGTACAATCATTTCCAACATGTGTTACAAACAGGGTCTCTAATAAAATACTGCACATCTGCCAGTTGGTTCTAAATCAATTTCATCATATGTGACCCTGGAGCACAAAACCTTGAGTCTTAAGTCGCTGGGGTATATTTGTATCAATAGCCAGAAATACATTTGGGTCAAAATTATCCATTTTTCTTTTATGCCAAAAATCATTAGGATATTAACTAAAGATCATGTTCCGTGAAGATATTTTGTAAATTTCCTACCGTAAATATATCAAAACTTAAATTTTTGGTGATTTTCTCAATAATTTAGTTTTTGTTGCACCCTCAGATTCCAGATTTTCAAATAGTTGTATCTCGGCCAAATATTGTCCTATCATAACAAACCATACATTAATAGAAATATTATTCAGATTTCAGATGATGTATAAATCTAAATTTTGTGAAATTGACCCCTATGACTGGTTTTGTGCTCCAGGATCACATTTACTGTATGTAATCAATCAAAAGTGTTCGCAGAAATAGGTATGCAAGTAAATATAGTTTATTACAAATGCATATGATAATTTGGTATGTTGGTACATTTTATTTTAGTGACAAACTGTTTTTTTTGTCTCAAAGTAGTTTTTTTATTTTATTATTTGTTAGTTTAGCTGCTTTTTAGGTTGTGTAATCTACATTGCAACTATTGTTTTTATTTGGTTATTTATTTTTGAGTAATCTCCATCATATATTCATATACTCATTACATGGATGTGGTGTGATATTGATGAGAATGATGAGCAGTATATTAAGAATCTGTTCTCATGACTTTATTAAGATATGCAGATAATTAAGGTTCTTGTGACTGCAGTGCAGCTGCTCATTGGATCGCAGTCAGATGAGCTCTAAGTGTATTTTCAGTGACCGTACTTTAAATGGTAATTTCATATTTATTGCACTTCTGAGGTAGTCATAATTTTGAAAACGGGACATTTAGAATTTTACTTGTTTTTGCAAGAAGTCTCTTCTGCTTTCCAAGGCTTCATTTAAAAATACAGTAAAAACGTTAATATTGTGAAATATTATTACCATTTCAAATAGCTGTTTTCTGTTTGAATATATTGTAAAAGTTAATTTATTTCTGTGATCAAAGCTGAATTTTACTCCAGCATTCATCATCCTGGTTTCACACTAATGTTGGAATTATTATTATTATTTACTAAACACACATGAATATCTTTCTTTCTCTATACTATAAGATGTTTAGTATAGTATAACATTATAAATTAATATAGTATAATGTAATATTATATAATATATTTAATTAATATATTTTTGTTATTATAATAATAATATAAAATCCAATATTTTTATATTTGTTTATATCTATCTTAAGATCTATATTATTTACTTATTATAAAAAAGTTACACACATGTATTTGAGTGTATTTACACATGTGCTTATAATATTATGAATATTTTTATATGTATATAATTAATGATTTTTATATGCAAAATGTAATATTTATTTTCAATGTGCAAATTACAAATATAAATATAAAATAAAATATAAAAGTTTGAAAAAATATAAAAGGTGTATATATAATAAGATTTAGATGTATTTTTATATTTACATATATTTAATATGTATATTTATTTATAATATATATATTTGGATTTATGGTTAATTTTAAATATATAATTAATTTTATATGCAAAGTATAATATATAGTTAAAAAAATATATAAAAATAAACAAAAATATATATCATAGATTTAGGTGTATTTTTCATATTCATTTATACACACACTAGGGGTGTGCGATATTGGAAAAAAAAAGAAAAGATATCTCAATATTTTTTCGATAACGATAATTAGACGATATTTTGCCAAGTGTGTTATTGTACATCTTTTGAGTCAAATTGTTACATTTAATCAGTCAATTAAGATAATACACATTATTTTTGAAGAAAAAACAGCATGAAACGTAAATATATACATTTTCTGCCCCCATATCTTGAATTTTGCAATCTTTCTTAATGCATTTTAATAGACTGAATCATGCAGTGAAAGAACTCACTCTAAATGCGCACGTGCACTGTTTAACCCTCTTCATCATCACATAATGTATGCCTGCACTCTGTAGGTGTTTTGTTTGGTTTTTGCTAAATACTCGATAATGTGAAATTGCCCATCGTTAAAACAACAATTACAATATTATCGCAGACAATATATATCGCACACCCCTAACACACACACAAACACTCTCACACACACACTCTCACACACACACACACACACACACTCTCACACATGTATATGTATATAGTGTGCTTTTATATATATTTATATATATGTGTGTGTGTGTGTGTATGTGTATATGTATATGTATATGTATATATATATATATATATATGTATATATATATATATATATATATATATATATATATATATATATATATATATATATATATATATGCACACTTTTTAATTTTAGATTTATTTATTTATATATGCTGACATAATTATTTATGCATTATAAGTAACAATTACACAAATTTATTTATATATTTATGAATATTTGTAAATATATAGTGCATTTTTATATGCAGAGTGTAATGTTTATTTACACCAAGTAAATCAATCAGTAAATGCTCTTTATATCCTGCCATAGTTTTCGTCTCGGGGTGAGCTGTGACATACACAGTGCTGGTTGAATGCGGTGACATTGTAATCAGTGTGAAATACGTGCGTGCGCGCTCAGGATGTGTTTGGACAGCTGCTGCAGTCACTTTTACTGGCACTGTTGGCAAACAGTTGGAGTGAAAGAGCGTGAGATGCCAACCCAGCAACCCCCAGCGAAGTCATTACCATGGCTCTGCTCCAGAGCCGCTCATCCTCCAGCGTTTCCCACATCTCCATTGTTTCCTGCTTCTCGTCCTTAGCTCGGGTGACTGCTGCAGGATTGAGTGTCTTTCTTACACAAACACAAACACACACACACACCTCGCTGCTCTGTTACTCTGATTAGTTGGCCGTTTACTCTGGACGAAGTTACAGTAACGTTTGCTCTTGGGGTATTTTATGGTGTGATGGTTTTGTTGAGAGCAGCTCTGGGTCTGATCTGAGGGGAACAATGGGAACATCAGAAACTCTGGGTCTCCTGGGGACTGCTTTACTGAGGTTGAGAGATGAATGTGGAAGTGTGTGTGTTGAGCTTGTAGGTGTAATGCAGGATTTGTTAATTGAGCTCATTGCCTTCATGTTGAACCCTGAATGATTGTTTCACTGAAGCCGTTTAATGTCAGACATTGTTGATTAGATTTGCTTTTGCATTCTTTATTTACTTCCTTTATTGTCCCTTCTTTCTTTTCTGTTTTATGTGTTTATGGTTTAATTCTTATGTACAGCACTTTGGTCAGTCTTGTGGTTGTTTTTAAATATGCTTTATAAATAAAGGAACTTGAACTTCTTTGTCCATATTTCCTTTTCCTTCTCTTTCCCCTGCCCTCTTCTTCTCACTCTTCTCTGTCCTCTTCCTTTTCCTGTTCCCCTCCTTTCTTTCTATATCATTTTCATCATATTCTTCTCCCATTTTCATTTTCCTTCCTTCTTCACCTTCACTTTTCGCTTTCATTTCTTTTCCTATCCTTCCTTCCCTTCTTCCTTTTTTCTCTCTTCTTTCCTCATGCTCGTCGTCCTTCTTTCTCATTTTGTCGTTTCCCTTTTTCCTTCTCTTCTTCCTTCCTTCCTTCCTTCCTTGCTTCTTCTCCTCTACCTCTTCTTTAATTTTCCTTTCTTTTTCTCCTCATATTTCCTCTTCTTTGCTTCCCTTTCTTCTTCTTCCTTCACTTATATTGTCTCCTTCCTTCCTTCTTCCTTCCTTTTCCTTCTCTTCCTTCATGTGTTCCTTTTCCTTCTCTTTCCTGCTCCTTCATTTTTTCCTTTCTTTTTCTTCTCTTTCCTTGTTGTTGTTTTTCCTTCTTTCCTGTCTTCCTCCTTTTCTCCTTGGGTTCTCTCTCTCTCTCTCTCTCTCTGAGTGCATGCTGGGAGTGAGTGGGCGGAGTTGGCGTGAGGGAGTTGGAGTGTTTTCCACAGTGCGAGTGAGTTTTCTATATTTTTTCTATCTTTTGTGGCTTTGTTGTTAAGTAAACAGGAAAAAGGTTGTGGGTACATGTGAGGAGCATCATTGGTCAGTGTGTACTGATCGCTTTGGTGGCGTCTCAGTGCGCAAGTTTGGCATGGCGTTAAGGTCATGCCGGCGGAGCGTTGTTCAGTTGAGGACTGTGTGCTCGCTGTTGCTGCTGTTGTTGGTCATGATTGCATTCTCATGATTGTTTCGGTTGTGGACAGGAGGGCCATGTGATACGTGTGTGCCCTGAGAAGAGTATAGATCAGAATCATGATGCAGGTGAAGCGCTTAGCAATATAGATCAAGCACAAACGAGTGATAAAGTATCTTGTGTTGATAAAGTGGACCTGGAAATAATATAAATGAGAGTGTGGCCACAAATGAAGGGATGCATTAAGGTGGTGCTTCTGAGGCTAGTGAGCAGGCCATATTGGGAGATGCTTTGGATGTTGACATGTCAGATCAAAGTTTATTTAAAACACCGACACTGAAAAGAAAAACTGAGGAAACAAAAGCTACTGGAATAGCAAAAAAGCTACTGGAATAGTTGCTGGTGATGCAAGGGAGTTCTCAGTTAAGTAATGTTGAGGAGTCTGCTGTGGATAATGATTGTGATTCGTCAGACTCGGTGAGCTCAGTTTCACAGAAACGATCTGTCCGCAGCGCTTGCACATTGGACAAAATTAAAAAAATTCTTCAGACAACGAAAGACATGAAGGGTGTGATTGTAGAGGATTATTTTCCAGTTCATGAGTTATTCATAAATTCAAGCAGGGCTTTAATGAAAGAGGCTGGAACCTTCTCCGAATAAGAAGTCTTTAGGCTGAAGAAAATTGTCCAAAAGTTAAAACTAAATTTGCTGAACGATGAATTCGAATCAGTCTAGCTTTTTTTCTCTTTTTGTGAAGTGTTTGTTTTTAGTATGCTCAATTTACTTTTTTATGAGTAGGATAAGGTTGGGCACACTTAATTGAAATGGTGCACAAGACAGCAAGAAAAGAGCAATGCTTTATGATTTGACTAAACAAAAGAAAATAAATGTAATGCTGGTCCAGGAAACTCATAGTGATGTTTTCAATGAGAATGACTGATTAATGGAATGGGATGGGCCACAAAACCCACTGCAGTGGTGGCTTAGCTGTACTTTTAAAAAAAGATTTATACCTGTATCATATAATGTAGAGAATGTTGTTGAGGGACATCTAATGAAAATAACAGCAAAGTTTGAAAATATGATTTTAGTTTTTATAAATGTGTATGCCCCTGTTCTTGGTTCTGAAAGAGTTGCTTTTTTGGATAAATTAAGCAATATTCTGTCAAATTGTAAAGAAGAGGAATTCATGTTTATTGGAGGAGATTTTAATTGTACAGCAAAAGATACAATGGATAGGAACCATAAAGAGTCACAGCTTCTCAACATGCAATAAGAAAAGTCATAGTAGAACATGATTTGTGTGATATATGGAGGATTTTATACAAAGAACAAAGGCAGTACACATGGGCTCAAACAAGAGAGAACTTTATTTCCATGGCTAGATTGGATAGGTTTTACTGTTTTAAATACCATTCTAATGTTATCAAGAAATGTGAGATTTTGCCTTGTGGTTTTTCTGATCACAGCCTAGTAATTTGTAGTGTTTTTATTGCTAACATAAAGTCTAAGAGTGCTTACTGGCACTTTAATACTTCATTGCTACAAGATAATTTTTTTAAGGATGTTTTTTCTTTTTTTTTGGAAGCAGTTTAGTTCTAGGAAAAAAGATTTTAGTTCCTTACAGCAATGGTGGGATCATGGGGAAAAAAGAGATACAGCAACTGTGCCGTCAGTACACTCTTAACGTATCCAAGGACATCAGTCAATGAGAACCCTAGAGATTGAGATTTGGTAGAGTCCACAGGAAACAGGGGACTTATTGAGCTCCTCAAAGTTAAAAGAAGGGATCTGGATAACCTGTTAGGCATCAGAGCAAAGGGAGCTTCGATCCGCTCATGCTTTCAGAGTGTAGCAGAGATGGATGGCCCAATTAAATTCTTTTTTGGTTTGGAAAAAAAGAATGGCCAAAGCAGACTTATACATTCTTTATACTCATTGGATGGCACAGAAACTGTGGAGCTTAAAGAAATTAGAAAAAGAGCTGTACTCTTTTATTCAGAGCTTTATAGGAGTGAAAATACAGAGGCGGATGAGCTGGCCAGCTCTTTTTATGTGGGTTTGCCCAAAGTATCAGATGAGACCAACTCCTGGCTCGAGAAGCCGTTTTCAGTATCGGAGCTGCATGTTGCTCTGCGGAGCATGGATTGCGGTAAGGCTCCTGGAATCGATGGTCTACCAATTGAGTTCTATAAAACGTTTTGGACAGATCTGTGGAGATCTGCTGTCTGTGCTCAACGATAGTCTGGCCGGAGGCTTTGAGCTGCAGGAGGGCAGTTATTACCCTGTTACCCAAAAAATGTGACTTAAAAGAAATAAAGAACTGGCGCCCTGTCTCACTCTTGTGCTCTGATTTAAAGCTCTTTTCTAAAGCTTTGGCCATTAGATTGAGGGAGGTGGTTGGGCAGGTTATTCATCGGGATCAAACTTACTGTGTAACAAACAGGTCCATTTTTGATAATGTTTATCTAATTCGGGATATCCTGGAGGTCTCTAGGCTATTGGATATAGATACTGGTCTCATTTCTTTGGACCAGGAAAAGGCATTTGACCGGGTTGAGCACAGCTATCTCTGGCGTACGCTGGAGGAGTTTGGTCTCAGCTCTGGTTTTATTGCCATGATTAGGGTTTTGTACCAGGATGTTGAGAGTGTATTGAAAATAAATGGAGGTCTGAGTGCTACTTTTAAAATTTCTAGAGGTATTAGACAGGGTTGTGCTCTTTCTGGAATGTTGTATGCTCTTGCCATTGAACCTTTATTGGTTAAAATCAGAGAAAGTATTGAAGGGTGGACCATACCCATGACCCTCCAAATGGACTTTTGAGTAAAATTCAGGCCATTCTAGTGGACTTTTTTTTGGAGTACTTTTCATTGGATACCTCAGAGCGTACTGTTTCTACCTAGAGGTGAAGGAGGACAAGGACTTATTCATCTGCCAAGCAGGGGGGCAGCTTTTCGACTTCTTTTCATTCAAAGGTACCTCACAGGACCTAAGGATCTAGTTTGGAGAAAGGTGGCAGACGCTATTTTTAATCAAGCCGGAAGACTGGGTTTGAACTCTGCTTTGTTTTTGATAGACTCAAGCAAGCTGCAGTGCAGTGGACTTACTCCATTCTATAAGGGTCTTTTCAAAGTTTGGGACTTATTTGGAAAATGGAGGTTGGAGGCGACTTCTTCGTTGTACTGGCTTTTGGAAGAACCTCTTGTACATTGAGCTCGTTTTGATGTTACTTGTGAATTTACACCTAGACTGCTTCATTGTTTAATTCACACTAAGACATTAAAACTGCATCATGTGTTGAATGCTGCTGGTCCTGGTTTAAATAATGCTCAGTCCTTTGCCTCACATCTAGGTGTGCGGTCGGTACGGCAAGTAGAAAAAGTTCTGGACTTTTTTAAGCAGAAACTCACAAAGGAAGAAAACAATATGTTAAATGACTTTTATAATGGGACACTGGTTCCTAATAACACGGATCCCTTTCCAAGTATTCTTTTTTGTCCCAATCTGAAAGGACAGTCTGGATCTTTTCTGGACCTGAGGGGGCTTAAAGGTTTAAGTTTGCAGGATGTTAAAAGTAAAGTTTTATATAAATGCATTGTAAAAGTTTTAAACAAGGCAACTTTAAAAGATCGTAGTGATACAGTGTGGAGAGAGAAATTGGGACTAGATGATCAAGTTAAACCTGTTTGGAGGGTTTTATATAAACCACCAATAGAAAAACGCACAGGGGATATTCAGTGGAGAGTTTTACACGGCGCAGTTGCTGTAAATGCATTTGTGAGTGTTATAAATCCCAATATATCAAGTGATTGTCCTTTTTGTAAAATGAGGGAGACAATTTTTCACTGTTTTTTAGAATGCTCAAGGTTGTGTGGTTTGTTTTGTTTTCTTGATGCTCTTTTCATGAGGTTTGGGGGAATTTTAGAATTTTTATTCTTGGCCCTAAGTACAGTGTGGTGCAAAGAATGAAAAGCCAATTGTTGAATTTTTTAATTGGACAAGCCAAACTTGCTGTTTATATAAGCAGGAAAAACAAAATAGAAGGTAGAGAAGGACAACATGTGGTAATGGTTTTTAAAAATCTGATAAAATCAAGGGTTATGCTTGATTTTAAGTTCTATAAAATGATGAATGATATAGAAAGTTTTTTGTATAAATGGTGTTTTAAAGAAGCTATTTGTACAATTGTAGAATAAATGTTGATCTTTACTACTATGTTACAATAAGCTTTGGTCTTTTGCACAACTTTTTTGAGTTTTGGAAAATTAGTTTTGTTGTTTTAACGACTTTGTAATGATTGAATAAAGTGTGTTGAAAACTCTTTCTCTCTCTCTCTGTCTCTCTCCTCTCTCTCTCCTCTCTCTCCTCTCTCTCTCTCTCTCTCTCTCTCTCTCTCTGTCGTATAACTGCAGTCAGAGGTGAGGTTTGAATGATAAGGTCTGGGTATCAGCTAAAGGGACGACTCGTGCTATATCTCATTACCCCTTGTGTTAACCTGCCCTTATCTATCCTCATTAGCGTCTCAAAGACTATTTTCTCTTGTCTGCCCCACGGGTCCCATAATAATGCAAATTACTGTATTATTTTTTCGCTTCATTTGCTGCCGGCATGCTGGGTGGATGCTGGTCTGGACGGTGCTCCGTTTCTGTTGATTGGCTGTCAGAGCGACGCTCCACTTTTAATGTCACTCCCAAAATACACACATGCTGGTTTTATTTCTCTCAAGCCATTGGATGGATGCAGCCATATACATTTTATTAATCCATAGGGCCAGGAATGAAGGAAGATTGTTTTTAACTTTGAAGATGACCCCCCCAGCGACTGAACCTAATAGAAAATGAATTAAGACACACAAAAAAAAAATATATATATATATATAAATAAAAATATTTAATCGTGATTATTTTAACTGATTTAACTGATTGATATATATTTATTTGCTGTCAGTCGATTAAAATATTTAATCGCGATTAATGGCATGATTGTCATGAGTTAACTCGTGATTAATCGCAACTTAATCGCACATTTTTATTTATTATTTTTATTTATTATGTTTATTATTATTGAAACCATAGTCAACATAGAGCATGAAGACTAGACATGTTTCAAAGGTCAAAGATGTTTTTTCAAAGAACTTGTTCATGTCTATTAGACACATGAAAAAATAAATACCAGGTACTTGCACAAACCTGTTTATATTTTTGTACGACAGGGCAGCTCACTTCTTCTGAATATGCAAAATGTACATTTATTATTTATTATTAGATTTGTTTGCCTCTCTGTGCCCACATACTGTATTTGATGCAGACAAATTCTCAATAAAACTGTTTTCATTTATATATTTTACAGTTTCTGTTGTCAGACAATAGAATGAATATGAAACAGTGATTGAAACACAACCCATTAAGACTAGGCTACATAACCAGCTCTCACTTCCAAGATGTTAATCTGCACAAAAATCCTGATAATCAAGCCGTCGTCTGATAATCAAATACACATAAGATAAAGACCATAACTGTGCTGTGATTTCGGCTATACTTGCATGTGAAATTAGAGAAGCAACATAATATCTGTGTTTAACTGAAAACACTGCTCCTTCTTAATACATCCAATATTGATAGATGTGGCCAAAATGTTCATTTGCAATGCAGCCAAATTTTTATGGGAAATCAAAGACTACAAGCAAAACAACAAAACCAAACTTGTTTTCAGAAAGAACCATTCTTTTGTTGCTGTTAATATGCATCCCAATCTATGTGACCGGAATGAACTGGCCTGTTTGTAGTGTAGCGGTATCACTCCTGCTCACAGATGCGCAATTAAAATGCTTTCATCTGACTGCGTCAAAGCAGGAGCAGGCTGGAGGAACACAAGATCCTCAAATAGCAACCCTTGAATCTTGATACGCTGCATAGCGTCACAGCTCGCAGACACTCGATCTCATCGCTCATGCATATTCTTCCATAATGACTTTGAGTGGAGACTCTTAGAATGCCATTCTCCTCTTTTAGAGACTAAAGCGCCTCTGATTAGGATCTTTGTGTGAGGTAGAGAATCGCTTTAGTCTGTTTCTTGTTCGTTTCAGTGTGACGATATCGTTATCTGACCCTGTCTGGCTTCTGTCGAGCTCAATAACGCACAGTACCAGCTGGATGCCGGATGGAAGAGACGTAAGCAGAGGCTTTCTGTGCTTGGACTGTTTCCCACCGCTGCATCATTTAGGATATACGAATCAGCTTTTTCATGCATTATTAAAACGTTAAGCTATGAGAAGACATTGTTACAGTCTAAAACCACGATATGATAAAACAACGCTTCAATGATTAATCTTATTCACATTAATCAATGGAAAACCTTTTAGAAAGGTCCAGCAAATCATTTTTGCCAGTGCTGGCCTGTACTTTTAGCCCTGCAATTTTATATTTACATGCATTTCAGTGTTTCCCACAGGTTTGAAGGCAATGTGTGGTGGTCAGCCCGGGGGGGGGGGGGGGGGGGTTGCAGATGAAAAGAACGATTGGATAGGGGATACGATTGGATCCCCTAAAGGGATTTCATAATTCCTAAAGGTTAATAATTTAAAAAAACTGTTAATAATTGGTTACACAGAACTTTATTACATTAATTCTCTCCTCCTCTCCTACTCTTTCTTCAATGCCTAACAAATCTATTTCTTTCTCTCCCTGACCTTGTCTTTCTGCTTGAGCAGCACTAGTTGAAGCCTGAAAATATTGTAAACAATAACATAACTAATTACACTGGTCGGACTAAGCTCTGATTCAGACTGATACCTCCGGTTCAGGATGGTCCTCATCCTCAACACGTGCCTTTTTCAGTCGCGGAAAATAGATACTCATCTGGATTGAAGCAGCAAATATTCGGTGTAAGAGTAAAGAAACGACATAATTTATAATACGTTTATTTGAGTCACAGCTGCTACATATAGTGTTTTGACCTCGACAACCCAACTAGGCTAGCCTACATTTTACCGCAAACTTGCGAGTAGTTAACTTTCCAAAGAAGGCGCAATCGCGTTTGCTAAGGGTCGGGACTTACAGTAACATCAACACACTGAAACTATTGTATTCAGAATATAAAATATTTTATAGCACTTTTTAATCTGTGATTGTGTGTTAAAAGTGTTCACGAGATACCAACCTTTCGCCAGCCGTCTTCTCTCCACAGATGATCCAGACAGATGTGGTGTGCACGGAGGGGAGGGGCTGTGTGTGTGTGTGTGTGTGTGTGTGTGTGTGTGTGTGTGTGTGTGTGTGTGTGTGTGTGTGTGTGTGAGAGAGGGAGAGACGCGTGAGTGACAGAGAGATGAAGAGAGAGCAGGGAAAGGAAATGCAGTTGAACGAATTCGCTGCGTGTTTTAAATAGCGTACAAAAGAATAACGAAACGCAATATGTGACGGTCGGTATTGATTTTTTTTTTTTTTGGTCGGTGTTGAATCTGTGGCGGTCGGAATTTAATCTGTGGCGCACCGCCACAGATTCGTCTATGTGTGGGAAACACTGAAGCTTTTATCCAAAACGACTTACTATGGAAGCCGTTTCTGCTACAACATGAAACAAAAAAGTGATTGAGTTTATATCTTGTGATTTTGACTTTTTTTCTCAGAATTTTGAGTTTACATCTCACAGTTCTGTTTTTTTGTTCCCACCACAGAATTCAAAATAAATAAATTAAGCTAGACTTTTTATCTTTCAATTCTGACTTTACGTCTTAGAATCGCAACTTTATATCTGACTGTATATTTCAAAATGCTCACTTTATATCTTGTAGTTAGACTTTATATCTCACAATTCTCACTTTTTTGTAACCTTTGAAAAGTATATATCTCACAATTACAATTTATATCTTGCAATTGAGAATTAAAACTAAAAGAAAATTAACATCTCACAATTCTGACTTTAAATGTTGAATTTTTTTGCTTTAAATATCAACATTTTAACTAAATCTCACAGCTATGAGAGAATATAAATGCATTCCTATTTATATTCTGTATATACTCTGCTCAATACTGTATATAGCAATTCCACTGTACATTCTGTAAATCATATCTTCACTTACTCTGCACTTATATGTATATAAAACACTATATTCTTGCACTTCTGGTTAGATGCTAACTGCATTTCATTAGCTCTGTACTTGTACTCTGCATAAATGACAATAAAGTTGAATCTAATCTAATCTATGAGTTTATATCTAACAATTACAACTATTTCTGAGAATTGCAGGTTTATTTGTTGCAATTCTGACTTTAAATCTCTAAATTGTGACTTTTTTCACAGTTTGTCCCTAATTCACAATTGCAAGAAAAATCCCAATTATGATGTATAAACTCATAAAATAGGTCTGAATTGTGAGCTAAAAACTCAGTTATCTTTTTATTTTTTAACCCTTTAAACACTCTTCCATAACTGACATTAAATTGCATTGATGCACATATTGTGTCACTTCATGCATTCCCTGGGATTCGATCCCATGACCTTGTCATTTACTGTTTGAGCTACAGGAATACACACTTTTAGTCATCCACTTCAGATTTCTATGCTCATTTTGTCTCATCAAACCCAGCATCATACTTTGATCTTCTGCTTGTTATGTACTTTAGTTGCTGAACCTCCCAAACACAGAACAGCAGGAGAGCTGTGTGTGTGTGTGTGTGTGTGTGTGTGTGTACAGCTTTTGTCTTCCGGGAGAATCTAGTGTTATTGAATCAAAAGATCACTGAATATGCTGAAGCATATTGTTCTGTGTTTTGATCTTACTTTATAGATAAGTTGTTCTGCTCAGATGCGTTTAAAATAATGCAGCTGAAGTAAAAACTACATAGGAGTTTTATAGAAAGACCGTTTTGATTCAGCTCTTTAAAAGCATTCATTTTAATTCTGGATCTGTCAAGTGTTTCATTGCATTGAGCTGGAATTTTTAATACGCTTGTGCATGAGATTTTACATTGGAGTAACTTTGAGTTTAACTTCTTTTTGTTTTAGCCAGAGTTTGGTCATACATCAGAGCCATTGAACACTTCAGAAAGGAGCTCATCTATATTTAATGAATGGAGAGCTGAGGGAAACGTTCAGCCGTCAGTCATGGTTTCATAAGCTGAGTTCCAAATGCCACAGAATGACGCTCAGTCTTAAAGGGTAATGAAGATCTGTTATGTTCCTGTGATATATTATAATGGCCTTTCCTGTCTCTGTACGTGAGCTTTCTCAGACGAGAAGTTTCATGGTGGTGCAGGTTTGTTTGGGTGGCATGCTTGTCTCATTTACTCTGACCGCGAGTGCAGAGCACATTTTGATCTGTCCAGAACGGTTTGTGATCTAATCACTCAGACTACATTTATAGTATAAACACTAATATTTCCCAAATGTGTCCTGAACACCAGCAACGAACCAACTATCAACCTAAAATACTTTAAACCTTTGCTGGTTGCATGCAGCTTTAATAGAAAATGTCTAAACATCAAGATATTTGATGAGCATATATATTTTTCTGAGATGCACCAAAACTCATATAAATGAAATATTTGGTAAGACTTTATAATGCATTATAAAGGTCATTTAAAGGTCAAATGTTTTTCTTGGAAAAACTATTTAAAAATATTTCTTTACAGTGTAATTAGTTTTGCTTTTTTATTTATTTAATTTTGGGAACAACATGTTAATGATATGAAACATGTTTACATGCTGTAATTGTTGTGCGTCGGTCTGCAACAGGAGCGCTTCACAAAAATGCACCGAAACTCAGCAAATATTTTGCTTACAGACACGATGAATAGCCTATATCTGTAGAAAGCTTTAAATAACTACAAAATAAAATAATTCAAATCTAAAACAAAAACTCTTTCATTATGTAACTGAATGCATTCCTTTCTAACGGCGTGTCCAATGATGAGATGGCGTGTCAAAATCATCAATTTCATCTTTGTGACACTGATTCAGAAAACACTAGTTTATAAATAATTCAAACATCTCCTTACTATTTCTCCAACATATAAATGGTAACTTTTGCTGAAAATCATTTGCATGCATTTTTAAGCATTGTGGTTTAAAAACAAGTAATTAAAACGCAAAAATCAGCACTGCATGTGCAAGCTGTCTATTTGTGAGCGTGATTTCTGCAATTGGGTCATATTCACACCTTAAACGAACCTTACCAGAGTTGGTTTGGAAGCGGTTGTTTGGTCCGCACCCGAGTGCGATTGCTGTATTCACACCTGCCCAAAAGCTCCAAACCAATCGAACCAAACAAGACAGGTGTGAATGCACCCTAAGAGATGGTGTTAATTGTGTCAGGTTTGTTTCACATTTGCACGACGACGCTGGCGTTCATCAAGGCAGGTTGTCTCTATGTCTGTCTACAGGGTAAACCAGGAGCTTTCAAAGATGCCTTAAAGTGTGTTTGGAGGCCAAAAAAGAGACGGTGGAAAATGCATAAAGTGCTTGTGTAGAACAGCTGAAGTTCTTTGAAGTGTTGTCCAATTTGAAAGCAATTTGAGGCTTCCTGCTGCTGATGCTGGCCTTCAGTCACATGTTTGATGAAGACTCAGGTCTTTATAGAGTGTCTGATGTAACAGTATGAACTATGGCTGCCAGTTGATTATGCATTTTAATCTATTTTAGATCCAATTAATTATGTGATATGCTGATTTATTCATTTCAGTTAATCACATATGCTGTATCAACGTTTGCTGAGAAAAGCCCACAAATGAAGATTATTCAAAGATGATATGATCAGTTTTATTTGAGAATTATTTATATTGCATTTATTAATATTTAGAATATTTTTTCTTTTTATGTTTAGTTTATAACACATCATTTATATTAATTTGAATTTTTTTTATTATAATTTTATTGCTTTTTTCCTAGTCATTTTAGTACTTTATTTCTATTAGTTGCCAATGCAACATTTCTGTTTTTTTTTAATACATTTTTATGCTTTTTCTTTCAACTTTTTTTTCAGTTACCTATAATTAATAATATATTAATTATGATATCATTTACATTTTATTGATTTTATTTTGTTTAGAAAAAAGAATCTGCAAATAGTTTAGTTGACTAAAAAAATTAAATATTTTTTACGATTAATTGATAAATTTGCTTTAGTAAAATGACAGTATAAAAGCCAGTTATTTAACATTTTTGAAACAATAGTTTTTCTTGGACAGAATGAATAAGTCTGTATGCATATACAGTTCATTATTATTATTATTATATTTTTTGGTTGGGTGGAAGGAGGTCCTGTGACGATCATAATTTTAGTTTATAAAGGTTCCTTGGCACCTGTGTTAATTGATATTGCGTTTTTCTAAGCAGTGATTGATTGATTCATATGTTGATTCAGGGTTTATGGAAAGGATTCTTTGCTCTTCACATGGCAGTGAGGTAAAGGCCACCGTGCGTGTTTTCCACTCTCTCGACATTTTTCGACATTCGGGTTTAGGGTGGATTTATAGCGGGATCCTCCCTTCATTAGTTAGAGAGGAGCCGAACTGTGCTACACGCTCAATATAACTTCATTTCATTTCTGTGTGCTGCTAAAATCAGTGTGTCGTCATCAAATGACCTGCACATTCAGAGCCATTGAGAAACGCTGAGAAATGTCTTTCTGTGCCTTGATCTCAGTGGCCGATGACACTGCATAGATGCATAGAAACATGTCTTCATGGCTGCTGATGTGACTCGTGCTTCAGTATACGGTGATACTGTGGCATTTGTGGGCAAACGGTCAGAGAGAGACGGATGAAAACCATCTGCAAACTGACTTCAGAGTCAGTGACATATAAGAGCGTGCAAGATAAAGAGAAGGAAGAATCACATGCATCAAGTGCTCTTTATATCCATGTTAGTTTCATACGGACTTCAAAGACTTTATACCATTTGTAAGAAAAGTTTACATTTATTGTGGTGTTACTGTCAAGTAAATAACATGTTTCCTTACACCTGAAATATATGTGAGGGTATGCATCTGAATTATTTTCATAATTATTTATAAGTTTGTTATTTGCAGTTTTTGAGATAAAAAAGCATTTTGTTTACAAATATAATGAATCGATTCATATTAAGATTCATAAAAATCATCATCTTTATATGTGTGTGTACCCATCTGATTCATTATTTTCAAGAGAGCTTTAAATATAGTTTGAGATAAAAGCCATTAATAAAAATATTAATATTAATTTTCAAGAACGATTTAAATAGCTTAAGTGTTAGATATAAATTTGTTAATATTAACTTAAATTAAAAATAAAAATAATTTTCAAGAAATCTTTAAATATAGTTTTAGATGAAAGGCAGTTTTACGAATATGATTAATCATATTAATATTAAGTCATAAAAATAAGTTAGTATTTTCAAGAAAGTTTTAAATAAAAAGTATATAAATATAACTTCCTTAATATTAATGTTACTTCATAAATATAAATAATTAAATTAAAGAAAGTTTTAAATTATAGTTTACGATAAAAATATATTTTTTTCATATATTTGTATTATTTCCTGCTGTATTTTTATTTGTATTTTTCTTAGTAATTCTGCATGTCCTTTGCATCACATTACTTTTAGTGGACAAAAGCTTTTCTTTTTTTTAATAAATAATAATAAAAAATGTTTTTTCAAGAATTGTGTACTTTTAAAAAAGCTTTTTTATTTATCATTGTGATATCAGCACAGTATCACCTTAACATTTTTTTATGCCAAAAAATATCAAAATTAATTTTAATTCAGAAATTAAAACCATGATAGTCATAGAAGAAATTTAAGTTCCTGTATATGTGAATTGCATTAATATATTTTAAAATAAATTAAATTGGTTGTAAATTTTGCTTTGATTGAACTATACATAAAAAAAAAAGTTTGGCCATTTTATTATTATGCATAATATGAGCCAAAAGTCTAGATGAAAGAAAACACGTCTCCTTATATTCCCAGAGTGGCTCATAAGCGTTAGTTTAGCACACCTGATCAATGATTTTGTTTTGCAGAAACCTCCGGCTGTTATTAAGCCTGTGTTCCTCTCCAGACGCGTTCCTCTCTCTCTCTGCTGACAGGAAGATATTGCACTGCTAATCATCAAAGTATCTGCTCATCGCAGCCACGGCTCTCTCATCTGCTCCTTGTTATCTTTAATAGTAATTAACTCTGGCTTGACTCGTGAGAGACTGAAAGAGCAAGAGACATCCGGCAAACTCTTCCAGGTTAATCGTGATTTTGACTTCAAGTGGTTTGGGATTCATTTGCTCGACACAATCTCACACACCCAAAACACTCTTAAATTGTGTTTGTTCCTGCCAATCATGCATCTGTTTTGTCTGTCAAATGCAAAATAAGTATTAAAGGTAGCCGTGCATATTTGAGATTTGAAGTTCTGCCTCTTCATGGGAAAATGGTCACGTGCTAAAGATGAGAATTGAAAAGTATACATAGCAGCTTTGTGCACTTGTGTGTTTGTTTGATTTATGCTCTGAGGAAAGAAAATAATATGTGAGATTGCAGATGCGTTAAGAGAGAGCAGGTGGGAAACATCGTTGTTTGCAAGCAGTGGGAGTTTACAGAGTAATGATGTTGATGGAAAATTGCATCAAGAAGTTACTGAACGCCTGTAGTGGGTCGTGATCCAACAACACACTATTACAACTACTTTTTGGTGTTCAGTGTTGACTGACGTTGGTCACAGTTTCCACAAAAATATTGAGCAGCGCTATTGTTTTCATCATTGATAATAATCAGAAATGTTTCTTGAGCAGTAAATCAGTATATTAGAATGATTTCTGAAGATCATGTGACTCTTAAGACTGGAGAAATGATGCTGAAAATACAGCTTTGATCTCAGGGATTAATTATATATATACAATAGATTCACAAAAGGGCATTTTATGCCTGATACGTGTCGAAATCATTCGGTCTTTGAATGCTGATCATGATGCTGATGCTTCTGGTTGATGAACTCCTAACTAACATGAAGCGCGATGCTGTGAACGAGTCTGCATCGATGAGAGAAAAACTAAATAAAAGTATAGGCTGGATGTTTAAAAAAATGTAATTGGCCTATAATACAATTACATTTTGCCATTTATCCAAAGTGACTTACAAATGAGGACTAATGCAGTAGCAAGGTTTTTTTGTTAGTTAAAAAAATAAAAAACACACAACTCTATACGTCACATTTGCTCTGACACCAGAACAGACAGACGACTGCTTTACAAAAGTAGAAGAAAAGCTCTGTTGGATGCCATGAACTAGATGTTGCCTCCACAGCTACTGAAGCACATCATTCTGCACCCGCTGCATTACTGCAGTGTGAAGTGATGGGAGAATAACCCTACAAGATGACCTCAACACAGTTTTCAATAGAAAAATAACCCGAGCATCTGATTAACTACTGATTAAAAGTTTGGAATAATTACTTATTTCTAAATATTTTTTAAAAGAAGTATCTTCTGCTCTCTAAGGCTGCGTTTATTTGATCAAAAAGACTAAATACTGTAAAAATTGTGAAATATTATTAAAATTTAAAATGTCTTTTCTATGTGATTATCTGTTAAAATATAATTTATTTCTGTGATGCGCAGCTGAATTTTCAGCATCATTACTGCAGTCTTCAGTGTCACGTGATCTTCAGAAATCATTCTAATATACTGATTTATGATCAAGAAACATTTCTGATTATTATTAATGTTGAAAACAGTTGTGCTTTTGTGGAAACGGTGATGCATTTTATTTTTCAGGATTCACAGATGAATATAAAGTTCAAAAGAACAGCATTTGTTTTAAATATAAGTCTTTTGTAACTTTATAAATATCTTAACTGTCACCTTTGATCAGTTTAATGTGTCCTTGATGCATAAAAAATATTATTTTATTCCAAATATTTGAATAGTTTTCAGTGTTTGTCAGCATTATTATTAATATTAATAATAATAAGAAATACTTCTTGAGCAACAAAGCATTCTTTTAAATTGTAACAATTCACAATATGACACTCTTTATAGTTTTTATTATTATTATTATTTTTAATCAAATGAATGTATCTTGGTGAGCAGAAAAGACTTCTTTCAAAAACATTATATATTATCATATTTACAAATAATATATTATGGAATTAATCCCTTCATCAGTCCTCCAGATTTTGGGGCTATTAATCCGTAAACATGCAGTGCTTTTTATTTATCATTTTTACCCTCTTCTTTTCTTCAGCATAGGCCTGTATCAGTTTACGCAGAAAAAGAACAATTTCCATTCTCTCTTTCCATTAGTGTTTTATTTCCTCGTCCAGGTGGTCGTGTGTTGATGCGATTCTTGTTAGCTTGGCCGCAGAGGCACTCTTGCTCTTGACGACAGCCTCACGGCAACAAGTTCCATGACAACCGCCTCTTCCTCTCGCAGATGGCATAAGCCGAATGCACCGATCTCCACCAGCAGCATCATCCATATACTTTAATTCTTGAGGTTTGCACGACTGTATGATTCGTATATTGAGCCATCGCATTGCTATTAAGAGGCCTTTTTATTGCAGCGCAGGAAAGGTGCGACACGACTAATGAAGTGTGAATCTAGGGAGTCACTGCAGGTTTATTACCTCACAGTTGCATGATTTTTCTAAATACTGTATTTGATGCGTGGAGGCTGGAGATGCAATGCATTGTGGGATGGCGAGTAGGAGTAACATTAATCTGCAAAACAGTTTTGGCACTTCTGTGATGAAGTTGGAAAGCAGAGCGTCGTGTGAAAGTGGAAATTTCCATAAATGCGTATTCAGTGTGCTCGGATTCGCGGCTCTCTTATCTCATTTGTACAGTGCTGTGGTCCAGCTGTACTCCATCTGTCTGACTGCGCTGGAGGAACTGATAAACACCGGACAGAGGCTCATCTGTCTCTCAATGCTCGACCACACGCTCTGGTCCTGACAGTCCCGTGACGTTTAGGGTCCTCATGAGACGCTCTGGTTTTGTATCACTGCTCAAGCAACACTTAAATCCTTGAAATGTTTGGATCGTGTAAATAAAACGCAGATGTCACATACGTGCCTTGTTTAATATCTCACTTTGGAGATCTAGCATCATAATGTATTAACGCTCTTTTTGACCAAAAAATTTTACATTTTGTTTTTCTTGTATTTTTTATTTCATCAGAATGGTACGAAACTTGATAAAGGTTTTGGCACTTGCTATGTTGACACACACACGCACGCACACACACACACACAAAATCATGGGCAACTTATGATGATAAAATGCAGATGAAAACAAACAGTCTTGAAAAGAAGTCACTGTTGTATTGTTCGCACATTTTTTTTTTTTTAAATTTTTTTTTTGATATCCTCAAATTTAGAACACAACTTATAAGCCAATATTAAGAGGCTTTCAAAATGTTTTTTGCATATTTATTGGCTGATATTGTATTCTAGTTTTAATTTAAATGTCACGTGACAGCATCTACTGACTCTAAGATATTTTAAAATCAGTTTATTTCAACTTCATTCTCTCAGATAAACTTAAGTTTCCATGGAGGATGTGATATTTCGTTATTTTCAGTATGTTGCATGAGAAACCCTGAGGGAACTTATTGAACATGCCATGCATTTCCTATTTCATATTTATGCAGTTCCAGGCTTGTTGGAAATGGACAGTCCAGTGGCGTATGTGACACAGTGTGTGTCTGTCAAATAACACTGTAATGCTTCCAATGCTTGCATAACTTTTTCTTTTTTTAATTTATGCCACTGTACTTGTCGTTCAGAGACTGCAGTAGTTGGCAGGCCAGTGTTTAGCGCTCTGAAATGACTCCGCTCATCAGTGCTTTTCTGTTTCTGGCATGTCCAGTGCTGTGTAGATGAAAGTGTGTGAGCGGAGAGAATATCCACGCAGCTGAGATGATTTGGGTGTGAAACTAAAGCATCTTAGATGCCAGATTCATATTCAGGATCTCTGCATTGTTATAAACGATGCAAAACCTGTGGGCGGCACTTGATTAGTTTCAGGGGGTTTTGAAAGAATTGTATTTTCTAGTCGTGCAGTTGCTTTTCTGCAAGGAAATTGAGTGGAAGCTGTGTTGTTTCTCACATATTTGTTCTGAATGTGTGAAAGTGGCAGGGATTGCAGAACTTGGACAGTCTCTCTAAGACTCTTAACAGTACCTTGCCTTCCCACAGACTGAGCACCGCTGGCTCACAGGATCCAATTAAACCGTAAACACGCAGACGACTGAAGTGACTTTCCTTCAAACTTCGTACTGCGTTCCATCACGTTAATGGCTCTTTATTAATAACTGACCCACAAGAGCCCCAATGATGCAGAATATAGACTGTAATTGTTGTTGAGAAATGCCATGAGAGTCTGTCAGCATTAACATTATTAGCCGTGATGCAGGAATCTAGAGCCTGTGTGTGTGTGTGTGTGTGTGTGTGTGTGTGTGTGTGTGTGTGTGTGGCCTCATTAACTGTGTCCGCTCTCTGGTGTTAGGGCCAGTGTGAGCACAGGAAGTGTGGAGTGTCGAAGCGTTAATCAGTAACACATTTGAGCAATTCCCGGCACAGCACTAATTAACCAGAGTATCAGTTTGTTGCAGCTGCTGATCTGCTCGTCACCTTCCTGTGTGTTTCAGTGTAGTTTTTTGTGTTTTTAATCAAAGAATAGAAGAAAAAAGGTTTACTGTTTTCATCACTTCAATAAATGAATTAGTAACAAAATAAATATATACTGCCAGTCAAAAGTTGGTAATAATTAAGTTATTTCTCTTCTGCTCACAAAGGTTGCATCTGATCAAAATACAGTAAAAATTGTGAAATATTATTACAATGTAAAATAGCTGTTTACTATGTGAATATATTGTAAACTGTAATTTATTAGAATGATTTCTGAAGATCATGTGACACTGAAGACTGGAGTAATGATGCTGGAAATACAGCTGCGCATCACAGAAATAAATTACAGTTTATATATATTACAATACAAAGCTATTATCATCTTTCCAAAACCTCTTAATTATTCCAAACTTCACACTCGTAGAGTTGGGATTGTGAAACAGATCTGGCAGAATATGCAGGTTCTGTTGTTTGCATGCTAATGAAGAACGTGTCAGTGAAGTATTGGACTCTGTTACCTGCAGCATGTTTTGGGATGTGTGTCTAATGGGACTCTGAGCAGCGCAGGATCGCATAGATTCTCCATGTCCTCGTTAATGATAAACAGCCGTCCGCCTGTGATTGACACGCTCTTCATTTTCCATGAAGATGGACACGGTCACAGAGTCACGCAGGCAGGTTTAATGCAGCTCCGGCACAGCTGATTTATGGCTGTGGAATCTCATCTTTCTAGGAAAGCAAGTGTTGTGTATGCTGTGGATCTGCTGCTGGCACGAGAGGAATTCCCCTGACACGCTTTTATTATCTGGATTTAACTGAAAAGTGAGCCAAATAATTTGGCTGGAAATCATGAGAAGAGGCAGTACATGGTGTGTTTAATAATTGTGATCAATGTATTTATTTATGAATTGATTGATTGATTTTCCTCATAAGGGTGTTTCTTCAACTATGGGCAATAATTAAATAATCACTAATATGCCAAATACATCACAGCGGAATTCAGTCTAATTTTTGTCTTTTTTTTTAAGCATGTAAATTTCCACCACATCTCAAATCATATACTGTGTTTCTTACTATTCTATGGTGGGAAATAATTAATCTTTATTATTATTATTTTTTTTTTTTATTTATTTATTTAGCAAAATGGCCAACTCTTTTGTTCTATCACAATCAGAATTCTGTGTCATTAATATGCATAATAATATATTGAAATTATAGCTTGAAAGTTAGTACACTTACTTTTATAAAAACTTTACCTAAGCAAGCATTTCAGAAATCATTTTTAAACATTAAATATTGAGAAAAAGAGTGTATAACTCTTCATTTAGGTTATATTTAAAATATTGTTTTATTTTATATGTAAGACTTTTCCAGAACAATTTTGTGACCTCATAACAAAAAGAAAAACCTGAAATCTGTCGGTTTTAAAAACAGCACTCAAAATGTTGAAGAAACACTCACAAACTCATGCTTTTACTTAAGAGATCGCTCTACATTCACACAGTAAAGCCACTCTATGAGCTGAATCCTCATTCACTCAATCACAAACGTTTGCACCATGCAGCTGTTCAACAGAGAAATATCATAGTCACTTCTCTGTCATTCGTAAGCTGTGCATATCATTGGCTAGATTACAGAAATACAATCTGTGAGTGACAAACCCTACCAACATCACGTAAAAAACTCATAAACAGTGTTTCTCTGTACACACTTTAGAAAGTCCTTTGTCAGTCCGTGTATCGGATGCAGAGACCCCTGCTGCACAGCGGATGGGAATCAGAAGGACATACACTGCTGTAAAAGCTGAGCTGACTGTCTTCATATATCAATGCACTGTTGAGTTATTTATGGCTCAATTAGTCTGCAGATGCCATTCTGAGCTCAAGACAAGCTCGGGTGAGTTTTGATGTGGCGTCTGTAGACTTTATTATGCCGTCAGCAAATGGCTCATAATTGTTCAGTGTGTTTCAGCCGTAGGTTTGATTTCATTGAAACCTCTCCTCACAGCTGTACTGGATGTATCTCAGTAGGTTTACTTTGTTTCCCTCATTTTGGATTTAAATTTGCACTTTGATCCTATTTAAATGCATTCTTTTTATAATTTTACTTAAATTGAATTTAAACTTACAGGTTGATCAAGGAGGTCAATGACAATTATTTTTTTTTAAATGTGAAAATTCCATAAAACAATGTTTGCGTCACATTGTTATCAATTTTTATTTATGCATCGCATTTTTTAAAAACTTTCTTTTAAAGCATAAATTATAACTAAAGTGAATGTTTCAAAAACTCCTTAAAAGCCATAAATATTTGGTTAATATTTGACAAAATCCTCACACTGTCACGCTTGAGCAGGAAGCAAGGAACGAAGGAGCGAGGAGTAATACTAAACACGATCTTTAATAGTCCACACACGTAGGGAACACAAGGAATGACGTTTAAGAACCGACAAACACTAACTGAAAGGACTGGGGCTTATAAACACAGGGTAATTGGGGAAGATGACGAGACACAATGAACACAATCAGACTGGGGAGAAACTGGGTCACAGTGAACACATGAGGAGCAAAAACACAACAAAACAGTCCAGGATCCTGACACACACAAGATCTAATGTCTTTAGACTGAAGCTGAGAGAAAGACTGAGCCTCTTCCAACACATTTCCACGGTTTGTTCTGCAGATCCTGTTTTGCGCTGTATTTACATATGAGTTGGGATTTCTGATGTCAAACAGCCCACAGTCATCAGTTTCTGTGTCAGACGTGACGGAAACGCTTTGATTTCAATTGTTTTACATTAATTCATTTGGAAGGGCCTGTGAGGCATCGACATGGCAAATGTTTGATAACTTCTGATGTATAGCTGTAAGACTGCCTTCCCCAGTGCGGGACATTTTAGTATTTATTTTTTTTGCTTTTCCACACAAATGTCTGCACATGTTGGTATATCTGTTTTCAATGAATTGACATGAGAAACTCAATTTTAAGATCAGTCATTGATCTTGTGTTCACTCCCACCTGTCCTCTGATGTGTTCATGGCTCACGGTGGGAGGACAGATAACAGTGGCTGTGTGTGTGCAGGAGAGGGAAACGCAGTCTTGACTGTTTGAACATGACTAAAATCATATCAAATGTTCCTCTGTATGCTTGTTTCAATGTCTCTATGCTGAGACACGCATGTCTTAGTGTGATGCACTGTACCTTCTCTGAAGGTCTTTGACCTGCTGTTGTCCAAAATAGGATTTATTTTATTTGATTTTTTATCAATACTGGTCTATATTGGATATACTGTACGTTTAATTCAGCTATTAGCAACTCTACAGAAGACAGTACTGTTATTATTTAGCTCTGTGCATTTTTTCCCCCAGGAATTTCAGCTATAAAACTAAAAAAAAAGGTTATATATAAAAAAAAAAAAAAAAAAAAAAGTGGTCATTTTTGTATGGTTCCATATATTAAATATTTGAGTTATGGTAGTATATTTAAATAAATTTAATTTGTCATTTGTTAAATGTTTTTTTAAATTTTTTATTATTCATTAAATTCTATTATTTATTATTCATTAATCTATTATTCATGTGAATTCTGATTTTAACTTTGAAAGTGGTAAGAACATATTAGTGTTTTTTTGTTTTTGTTTTGTTTAGTCTTTATATTAGTGTTTTTTTATTTTTACAAATATTGATCTATATTGGACGTATAGATAACATATTCAGAATGTTTGAAGAATGTCTAAACTTTTTCTGGATAATGAAAGTGAATAGGGACTGGGTCATGCTCCCAAATTACAAAAAAAAAAAAATCATAAAAGTACTCCATGCACTTTGTGCATTGTATTTCGAGTCCTCCAAAGTCATATAATGGCTATGTGTGACAAGTAAACTGAAATTGAACTAATTATTCACTGACAATTTTTAAGAATGAATTGTTTTGGTGGCAAACGGCTCCAGATTTTTAGTTTATTTGAAGAAGGATTAAACTAAATACTGAGAGAAATCATTTTTTTTGGTTGCACTGCCCCTTTAAATAGTCTTTAACAGTGACATATTTGAATAAAGTGTGGTGTTTAGAAGTGAAATGTCGTGTGGTGATAACTGCGTGTGAATTTGCATATCTTCAAAACTCTGTTCTGTCGCCACAGGAGCGCCGAGACCCTCCTAAATCCTCATTCAGACGAGGTTGAAAATAGCTGCAGGAGAACAGGAAAGTGGGGGAAATTACTGGTTTTCTGGGCAGATTTTGCAGTGAGTGTTTGTTAGGTATCTTGCTGCATTGATCAAGCATTGACACGCGTGCTGGACTGTCTTTAGACGGCTGGGATGTGTGCAGATGTCCTGTGGTTATATAAGCCGGCGCCAGACCTCCGACTGACTCATGCTGGCACGAGGCAGCTTCACTCCAGACGTAGTTTGTTTTCCTGATGCTCATATTTAAGGGGGACTCGAGAGAGTCTGTCCTGCGGTGATTAATGAAGCGCTCCGCTCCTTCATCACTGCCTGATTTCACATCGTATGGAACAGGTTGAAGTGACCATGTGGCTTATTCTGGACGAGGACCAGAGCAAAAACAAGCCGTTTCAATGAGCAGAGTTTGCATTTGTTTATATGACGCTGTGGCGAGATTGGAAATGAATGGCGGCTTTGTTCAAATCTTGCATGTTTGAAAAGAAACAGACAGTACATATATATGGGTCAAATACAAATTGCATTAAATTCAATTTACAGAATTAATTTTATACAACATATTAAATGCAATTGTCTGCTTTAATGTTATTTTAATAACGTTTGTGAAAATAAAATGTCAAAAAAGTCATTCAGGGTAACACACAAACTATATATAACATTTGTCTTGAATATATACGTGTGTGTGTATTTATATATGCATAATAAATATACACCGTACACAGATGTTATATAAACTAAAACTTTTATTTTGGATGCGATTAATTGCAATTAATCATTTGACAGCACTAAAATATATAAATAAATCAGCGTTGCTGTTGGGCTTGATTCGGTGCAAATCTTTTACTTGTTGTTGTTATTATTATTAATTATTTGTTTGTTTGTTCTTTATTTGATGACCATAGTTTGGATTTGTTTTTATGACTCTGTGGTAGGGTTGGAAATGAATTGTGACTAAAAATAAAATTCCCTCAAATCCAATACATGGGGACCAAAAAAAATAATAAATCCCTACATATATTATGGCTGTTGTGATTAAAGTTAAATGTGCAAATGAATAAAAAGGCATGATGTTTCATATCTAACAAGCACCATCCCTTAATATTCCACCATCTTTTATTTCTACTGTACATTTTTACTCCTTTCCTCTTTTTGTGTGCGGTCACGTCAGTCGATTGGAAGGCGTGCTGTCTGAGATTAATAACAGCGTGGTTGTTGGTCTGTGAGGATGTTTGATGTGTGTTTGACTGGTCGGTTGTTATGCTGTTTTCTCCTCAAGTGCACACAGGCTTATTGGAGCTCTATTTCATGCCGTTGGTCAGCTGGGATCAGAGGTCAAGCTGATCACAAACGTCATTGGCGGCGGCTCGTTTAACTGCGTTCATGTGTGTGTTGAGCTCCATCATGCATCAGTGATATGCAGCATTAGTCGTAGGTCTGCTTGACCCAATCTCACCCTATTTATTTGACACAATAAGTTCAGAGCTCAGAAGGGTCGGACACCTCATCAGATGGGCATGCTTGAGTAAAGCTCATCTGCTGTCCCCTGCAGCACCAATCCTCTCCTTTTAATTTCAGCTTTCACTGCACTAGAATTGCAAAACAGGGTTACATGTTAAAGGACAGAATTGCTTAAAGAGAAAACAAACAAATAAACATGCATATGTATATACTAATATATATATCAGAGCAGCGGTCAGTAAGTTAGCCTTTACATATAAATTGTGGTTGGTGTCCAGAATGTTACACTTTATATTAAGTGGACAGTTCCTGATGAGTTACCATGCAAGTACACTGTATTACTGTGGTGCACCAACTCCAGATCCAACTCCTCCCACTTTACATATCCTTAAACCTACCCATCTCCACCCCCAGTTCAAATTGTTCCAATTACTCTTATACATACTGTTGTTACAAAATGTAGTTATGTAATTCCTGTTACACGAGTAATTAGTGAAGTGAAAAAAGTGTTGTTACCAATGTCCTGTAACACATTTGTACTTACACAAACCATTTTGAGTGTTGTTACATGCGTGTATTTACAGAAATATTACAGCTGTAGATACTATGTATCAATGTGTACTTACACTATTAACACTAGTTACTATGTAAGTACACATGCATTAGGGACTCTTAATATAAAGTGGGACCAAAAAAGAAATACAATGGAAGTCAATGGTGCCCCAGAACTGCTCTGTTTCCCACATTCTTCAGAATATCATCCTTTGTGTTCAGCAGAACAAACACATTCATACAGGATTGGAACTACTTGATGGTGAGTAAATGATGACAGAATTAAAATTTTTGGGTGAACTATCCCTTTAAGATGTAAGGTTAATATACATCCAGCCTGTTACTTATGTTTTAATGCATTACCATGTTCAAAACTGTTTTTCTGTCATCAAATTCTGTAAAAGAGTCTGATCTACCATGACACATGAGGAAATAGCCTGTGACACAGATATTACAAAACCATACAAATAAAGTATTTCTTTATGATATAAGTCAGGGGTATTCAATTAAAGTTCCAAGAGGTGCGGCCTCTATATTTTCTTCCAAGCAGAGGTCCGGACAAAAACAAAAAATTAAATAAATAAATTGAAGTACATTTTTACATGTATTTGTATTTATACATTTAGATACATGCGAGGCCATGTGACAGAAAAAATACTATTCGTGGTTTTCCTCCTGAAAACTATACTATTTTAATATTTTACTTAAAAGCATTATCTACTAAAAACAATGTAGCTACAATAATCAAAACGTTCTCATCTTGACCAGAAAAGAAAGATAACTAGCACTTTCAAAGTTTAAGTTCTATCCTGGCCATCTTACAACAATTTTCCCAATTATAATAATTACATGATTCTTTTGAAATGTTCTTAGCCTACAGATTAATAATGCTAAATGTAGATCAGAAACGTTTTGCCATATCTGGTTTGAACAGTCAGAGTCATAGGTTATAGATAGATAAATATAGTAAGAAAAATAACTATATTTGCAGCATTGTTTTTTTCTGCTGTGTTTTAGTGAAAGTAATCTATAATTTTGCTGCTCACCGTATTTCTGTTGTTGTTCAAATAACCGTGTCATCCACGTCGGCGCGTGCCCGAAGATAGAGAGAGAAAGTGCACAGAGCTGAAAGGGCTTGAATAAAGCGCGTTTGGCTTCAGATAAAAATACTAGAGGATATAGCACTGAAAGATATGTACCATAAATGACCCTGAGCGCTTGTTATGTGATCCGCTCCGCTGTTTTGATGTGCTGCTCATTTAAAAAGGTGCGGTCTGGATGGATGCCGGGGTGTGGTCCACCTTTTGAATATCAGTTATAAAAGTATTTAAGGATAAAAGACTCAAGTTGCTTTTAAAATATTCACGATTCCTTTTCCTCGAGTCAAGTCTAGAGTCATTTCAGGTCGAGTCTGAGTCAAGTCTGAAGTCTATAAAAATGCGAGTCCGAGTCATTAACTCGAGTGCCCATCTCTGAGAGATATATGTGTATACATTGGCAAGAGCGGATTCCAAATTTTCCATACTTATCTTGCTGGATCTGTCTGCTGTTTTTGACACGATTAACCACCAGATCCTCCTGTCAACCCTATTGGCGAAGGGCATCTCAGGAACCACACTCCAATGGTTTGACTCTTACCTCACAGATAGGTCCTTCAAGGTGTCTTGGAGAGGTGAAGTGTCCAAGTCACAACATCTAACTACTGGGGTGCCTCAGGGCTCAGTTCTTGGACCACTTCTCTTCTCTGTCTACATGGCATCATTAGGTTCTGTCATTCAGAAACATGGCTTTTCATATCACTGCTATGCTGATGACACTCAACTCTACCTCTCATTCCATCCTGATGATCCGACGATGGCTGCTCGCATCTCAGCTTGTCCAACAGACATTTCTTGCTTGACGAAGGACCTTCACCTTCAACTCAACCTTGCCAAGACAGAACTGCTTGTGGTTCCATCAAACCCATCGTTTCATCACAATTTCACCTTCCAGTTAGGCTCATCAACCATAACTCCTTCAAAGACAGCCAGAAACCTTGGAGTTATGATTGATTGATCATCTCACTTTCTCAGACCACGATGCTAAAACTGCCCAGTCCTGCAGATTTGCTTTATTCAACATCAAGAAGCTCAGGCCCTTTGCTCTGGCTACCAATAGCTAATTCAAGGCATTAATGTTTACGTACAAAACCACCACTGGCTCTGCACCCATTTACCTAAATTCATTAACTCAGACTTATGTGCCTCTAGAAGCTTGCGTTCTGCAAGTGAACATCACTTTATTGTGCCATCCCAAAGAGGCATCTTCAAGAATTGGCTAAAAACTAATCTCTTCCATCTTTATTTGACCCTCTAACTCTAGCACTCTCTATTCTAATTATGTTCTTAAAAAAAAAAAAAACTTGCCCCTTTTAGACTTGCACTCTATTAATATAATAACTGCTTGGTTTCTAAAAAACAAAACAAAAAAACTAACACTAGCTTCTCTAATCTTTTTGTATTCTATCTGTTTGTTTTCTTTTTATTTATTATACAATTAACAAGAGCAAAAAAGGCCTCTAACACTAGCTTGCTCTATTCTTTTTCTATTCTGTTTTCTTTTTAATTATTATATAATAAAAAAAAACCCTTGCTATGTGTACTGCGTTAAGCTAACTGAGACTTGTTATAGCACTTGCATATTATTGCTCTTTTGTTGATTTTGATTGCTTTTGTTGTCCTCGTTTGTAAGTCGCTTTGGATAAAAACATCTGCTAAATGACCCTATATATGTAAATGTATATAAATGTTTATAATGTATATGTTAATGTATATAATTTAAATATTTTATATTAGGAAATATTACAACTAAATATAATTTGATTAGATTACTAATTTCAGTTATTATAATTTATATTGAATCTAAATTAATAAATTAAGTAAATATAAATTATATATATATACATAAATTATAATATTTAAATTATTTAAAAATATAGATTATTTAAAATAATTAATAATAATAATAATTAATACAATATAAAATATCCTATATTAAGTTTTATATAAATAGACCACACACATTTTTGCAATTTTAATTATATAGTTATAATCTAATTAATTACGGTATAATATATAATTTCATTAATTTGTATTTTAATAATTTTCTAATTAAACAAATTTAATTTTCTTTTTTTTTTTTAAATTTGAGATATTTTATTTAATTAACTGCATTACATCATTCTATACAGTATATTGATATAAGTGGACAAAAGAGCTTGATGTAGCAGCAGTGAAAATGATTGGATCCTGTTTGTTTAGTTCTCAGGTGCATATATTTGCATATTTACATAATTGTCAGGAAACTGTTTGAATCAGTGTTGCTGTGGGGCTTGATCTGGTCCGAATCCCATAATTGTCTGTCTTTATTATTATTTTTGTCTTTTGATTGGTTGCTCAATAACATTGTGGTGAGCAGAGCCTCTGCCAGGACCCTCGGTCAGCGCTTTTCAAGCAGCTGTTGTACAGACAGATGATTCACAAAGCAGTGCTGGCCTTCCTGAATATATTACCATAAAAATGGCACCATAGACGCATATAAACAGCAGAAAACAATGCGTCACGAAGCTGCTTGAACGGTTGCTTCTGTGCTGTTTAATACCTGCTGTACCATTGGCTTTGTGGCCGTGTTTCCTTTTTCTTTTTGAAGGTTTTGAACAAGATGTCCATCTGAGCTCAGCTGCTCTCTCTTTCTCATACAGTACCTCTAAATGACCCCAGTTTCCACCTCTCTATTGTAAAGTGATAGCATGTACTTTGTGTTGAGGAGTCCGTCAGAGAAGGTTTCTCCAGTGACACAGATTCCTCTTGAGATGTGGTTGGTTTTTGAAGCACTTTGGCAGCTGCTGCTTTGATTTGTACACTTATGACCATCTTAATGTGCAAAGGTCAGGCAGAAAGAGCATCTAGGTTTATGGGAATTGCACATATTGCATCTATCTTTAACGTCGTCCTAGCAGTGTAAGATGAGGAACGGTGCTCCTTTTGACCTTTAATTTTCCTTTAGATGTCACTGCATCTCATCTCAGCACATGCGTTCAACTCTTTTATTAGTCTTGACCTTTTATCTGAAAGGTTTTGAGGTTATCTAATGTATTGTTATTGTTAGACCTTTATAATAACAGATGGTTTATTTAAAATAATTATTAATGTTTAATTTAATCTAACTTTCAAGAAAGAGACCCAGTGGCATGTTGGTGTGTTTAATAAAGCAATTTCTTGTTGAATAAGTGTTAAATAATAATAGTTATTACTTAGCTTAATAAATTCAAATTCATTAAATTTTTATTTAATAATTCCTTACATTTAAACATATAACTCAACATAATTTATGTTAATTGAGTGGCATTATTAAATCTGAATTCATAGTTTAGTATGGTGAGTAAGTAATAAATAAATAGGATTACAGAATTAGGCTACTTCAGTGAAATCGTTTCATATAAATTGACAGTTTTTTGATATTATGATGTCTTTTCAATTAAAAATGTAGGCCTGTATATTCCGTGACTGTAATTATTGGATTTATTTGACATTATTAAATGGTCAATTTATGAATTTGCATAGAATATTTGTTGCATCTTTTTAAAATAGATAAATACATTTACACAGAATATTTTATATATTATTTGACATAATTAAAAAAATAAATAATTTGATAAAAACTATAAAAGATGTATTTTACATGTAGTTTTTATTTCTGCAAAAAATGAACCCAGTTCCCTATGCCCACACTGTAAAACAAATCTGTCAAATTTACGGTAAAAAACTGGCAGCTGTAGTTGCCAGAATTCTACCGTATAAAATACAGTAGCAACGTTTTAGGTTTTACGGTTTTAACTTAAATTTACAGTTAAATACCGTAATTTCTTTTACTGATATAATCTTAATTTACCAACCTATTAAAGTACTGAAATCTGTTTTGTTCTTTTGAAATACACTGATAACCATCAAATGCAGGTGATGATGAGAAAGTCACATGATGAGCCAAAGCCCATCACAAGCAACTTTTAAACAATAGCATTTACAGAAGGTGCACAGTGTCATTCACACAAGCACTAAACACCATCATGGTGAGACTCCTTAAAATGAAATATACTATAAACATTAATTTAACAACATTAGATGTAACATACAACCCTAATAAACATAACTGATAAGAAAAAACTAAGAAACATAGTTATTTCAAAGAAAAAACGTCAAATTCAAACAGAATTTGAAATGGAACGCAGGGAATTCTGGGAACATCAGTTTACGGTTTTTCCCTGTAAATTTTACAGGAAGTTTCCGTTAACCATGTAACAGGTTTTTACCGTAGCATTTTCACAGTTTTTTACCGTTAAATCACGATCATTTTTTACAGTGTATATTTCGGAAAGTGATTAATTAATTCTCCTGAGTGATGAAAACTAATTTTGTTGACATGGTGGTATGTTTTCATTCACAGACTCCTGAAAGTGCATTTGCTGTTTTTTTTTTTGCACACTTCACTGCCTTCACTATCGACAGTCTGGGAATCTGAATAATGCAAGAGTTGTAAGAGGAGGTGTCTAATTATGCAGATTGTTAAGATTGTCAATATGAAAGGCCTTTTCATGTCGTGAATCAATGATCCGCTTTTTCAAAACTGCATTCAGCGTGTCTAGCTCTGTTATCATGAAAAGAAGAGGTTGCATCTTACATTTAATTCCATTTCTCCTCAGCGGCTTTCAATTGCAGTGAGTTTGTGACAGAAGGGCCTGCAGGAGTGAGTTTTACTGGGTCAGGGTTAGAGAGAAAACATGTTCTCTCCGCAGGTGGTGGAGGGAGAGGACGAGAACTGAAGGAGAGTGGTGGTCATGGTGGTCCTAATCATCATTGGATGCATCTGCTCATCTGCGTGTTTCGTGTGTCATTCTCGGTTGTGTGGATTAGAGGAATGATATCGGGGTCATATGTCTCTCTGGTCACCAAAATCCATTAGAAGTCCTTCCAAATCTGAGAAATGTGTATCTTGAGTCATTTGGGGCTGCAGAGGCTGAACTCAAAAATAGACACTGAAATAGATTTCTGAAATTGAGAGGAGTCTTGGAAATGAGATCAGATGGACGGCATGTTCAATTTGAGATTGGAAATGTGATGTGGCGAGATTGAGATTGGATGGTCTTGAAGGAGAAGATGGGATGGAGGTTAATATCAGGCTCGTGGATGAGAGATCTTCAAGATCTGACGTACTGTATGTCGTCTGAACGGGTCATGATGTTCTCTCCTGCTCTCGTGTTGTTGGATGATTTCTAAGGTTTTCTGTCTAGTTTAGGACTCCATGATGGTGTCACAATGATGGATAAAGACTTCAGATGAGCTTTCTTGTCCAACTCATTGTTCATCCATTTGGCTGAATCTCTGAGAAATTATTTAATTTTTTATTTTTGGTGTGACATTTGAGCTATTTTTGGACGACTGAACATTAATGGAAACCTGAAAATAACGGAAAATGTTTTTGGATATATTTGTTTTACATCATTGATTTTAGTTTTTGATATGAAATATGTGCTTTTTTGTGGAGACTCACCCATCAATGCAATGCCGTCCAAAGGTGGGACTGAAATTCTGAGATTCAAAATCTAATTAAAAACTGAAGAGAAAAAAATGTTTGGATTAGTTTAAGAAAGTAAACAATAAATACAATTTAAAAATTGTATAATTCACACCAATTTAATCCCAAAATTCTAAAATTATAATAACACGATCGTGTATCAATTTTTTTTGGAGTGAAATTCAAGGTTTAATTGAAATTCTGTGATTCAAAACCTAATTTAAACCTGGCAAAAAAGTTTTTGAAAAAAATAAAATGAAGAAATATATTAGAGATTTAAATAATGGCTAATTTGTGACATTCACTTCAGTTTAAAGCCAAAATGGCATTTGGATTCTCAGATCACCGTCAAATCATGATCACCAGTCAGATTGTTATGCTTATAAAGCAATTATTAATAATAAAAAAAATCATTAAATTAGAATTAGAAATATGAGAGGTAAAAACCCAGCATTTTCACTCAGGCGTATGGTAGCACCTTTAGCTTTTATCTGTGGCTGAGAGTGTCTAACAGATATTTCTTTATGGATATTATGGATCTCTCTCTTTGAAGCTCTCATAAGTCTCACGCAAATCTGAGCTCATTTTCCTGTGCACATCTGTCGGTGTTCAGGAGCCCAGCTGTGGACTCTCACTACTCAAGCAAATCTCATTCTGCACAGTTAATGAATGAGGCTTTGAGCTGATTGGTGCAGGACATCGTGATGAACCCTTATTTCCATTATAGGCCACTCTGGATGCACATATTGAAGTGGATGGAAGTGCATGAAGTGTTTCTGTAAACAGATGACCGTTGTTCCTTAAAAGGCATATAACAGCATGCTTTCAAGTGTATCTTCTGACTCTTTTCTTCAGAAGATCAGCAGAAGCTTATGAAATCCCACTTCATACTTACATGCACTTTACTGCTGTGCTCTTTCAATCATTGACGGCGTTCTCTAAGCTTGCTATCTTCACACCACAGTGAGAATAGAAGTGATGTGGTCTCTTTACTTTGGGAAAAAAATAAATAAGTTTTTCCTGCAACCATCTCAAAATAAAAAAGCAAAAAGAAACACGTCAACACTTGTTTATTACATACTTTCCCCCTCTGAAGTCAATATTCTGTGTTGAAAAAGTTAATATTCTGGTGAGTAAAATTGCTTTTATACAACAGTTAGAAAGTTAATATTGAGTATATTATATTCTAGACACAGTATTGATTCCGGTTGAATAAAGTGATTCAGTAAATAAAATGAACAAAGCCGTTAAATAAATGATTCAATGACATTAAGATGAACCTGTTTCGTTTCTGAATGAATGAGTGTTTTGCAAACAAATAAATTGAGTGAATGATTCATTGACTCACTCATAAAGACAGACACTTGTTTTGTTTCCTGAATTAATTAGTGAATTAATGATTCAATGACTCGCTCATTGACAGCCATTTGTTGCCACCTACTGGTGTAAAAATTAGGGATGCATCGAGTCGATACGCAGGATCGGTATCGGCTCCGATACGGTAATTTTCTGTGGATCGGGTATCGGTGAGACGAGACATAGTAAATGAAATTTAAAACTGTTCAAAGAAAAGGCTCAATAAATGATCACAGATTTAATAAACTACGCATCAATATCTCTTTCCTTTGTGCTTTGAACTTCACTGTGCTGCACGCTGTGACTCCGTGCTGCTTCAAGAGCATCATCTGTATTGGAGCTTTTCATGTTATAATACATTTGCTCAATGAAAGATTATTTATAGCGTTTCTTGTTCTGTCCTATAAGGCTATTAATAATCTAATATATAGCACAGTAATGGAGGCAGCAACATATGGACTCCTATCTATCATATGTTGCTGCCTTCATTACTGTGCTGTTCATTTAAAAGAAATGTCTTTTAATTTTATAGTTTATATTTCTATATAAATACATTTACTTGTTTTTATTCATGTATTTTACAACAATACAGACAGCAATGTTTAACATTTTACCGGATTTAGTCCTACACTTATTCACTTTTATTTGTTCACCACTAAATAATGTTATTTCACTAAATGTTTCGATTTTATAAAATTGTGCGCTCAAGATTTTTCTAGAATAACTTTTGCTGCTAAATTATCTCTTAACCTAGTTTATAATAGTATTTTTGTCATTGATTTTTATATATTTTTTTTGTTGTTATATATTTTTAAGTTGTCTATTAGTAGATTGTGTTAAACACACACAAGAGCGATGATAAGGTCAACACACAGAAGTATAAAAAATCTACATTGATAAAAAAAATAAAAATAAACAGCGAACGGATCGGAATCGGCTGATACTCCGAATTTTCTGGATTGGATTGGATCTGAAAAAATGTCATCGTTTCATCAAAAAATGTAACTATCGACAGTTTGAGTGAATGATTCAATGACTTACTCCTAAGGACTCACTTGTTTTGTTCCTGAATAAATAAGTTATTGTCCTAATAACTTTCTCATGAAGCTAGTCAGCTGTTCTGTTCCTAAACGAATCAGTGTTTTTGAACAGATTATCTGAGTGAACGATTCAATGACTCTGCTATAATGATTAACTTGTACCCGAATGAATCAGTGTTTTTGAACAGATTATCTGAGTGAACGATTCAATGACTCTGCTATAATGATTAACTTGTACCCGAATGAATCAGTGTTTTTGAACAGATTATCTGAGTGAACGATTCAATGACTCTGCTATAATGATTAACTTGTACCCGAATGAATCAGTGTTTTTGAACAGATTATCTGAGTGAATGATTCAATGGCTCATTCATAAGAAGTCACTTATTTGTTTACTGATCATAAAGACAGATACTTGTTTTGCTCCTGAATGAATTAGTGAGTAGTGAATTAATGATTCAATGACTCATTAGCAGCCAATTGTCGCCACCTATTGTCATAACAATGTAACTCAAGCATGCAATTGCTTTTTAACCAATATCCAAGATGATTTTAGTGGATGTAGTACATCAGTTGTTCATCACATTAACTATGAACATGATTCAATAATATTTGTCAACCACAAATCATAGTGATTCTTTTATTGGCCACTGAGTGCATGTTAGAGTATGTTTACACAGTATATAAAACTCGATTATTTTAAAAGATCAATGAAAATGTATTTTTACATGATAAGATGCCTTAAAGAATGATTGTATCTTGTAGTCCAAAGAGTGTGTGTTAACTGTCCCGTTGGGAGCTGCTGTGTGTCATCTGGTGCATAGAGCGCTGATAAGAGCGGTCAGTGATCATATATCACCCGTGCGTCCTTCCTCCATAAATCCTGCTAACGGCTTGCTCATTTGGATTGATTGCGTATGTCAGCTCTCGTAACTTACCCACAAACAAAGGACAGAGGATGACAAACATGATGCATTTCTTGCACACTGACACATGCACAGACGCACCGCCTATGATGAAACTGCGCTCATTCTGTTATTTAAAGAGAAGCACGCGTGTTCCTCTACAATACTTGACATTTGTCTTTATCCTCGCATGCATGAATATCAGTCGATACCATATTGAACGTATATATTTGCATTAGTTGAGGAAAATGTGATATGTTTGGGAAACATGGGAAAGGACACTGCTTGAACATGTTATTTCAACGATAACGAATCTTGTTTGAGAACATGGTGTGCATTTCGTTTGACGATGCAATGGTAATGTCATAAACACCCTGAGATTGTGAGGACATTAGATAAGAGCAATAAATTGCAGGTATAAAATCAGACTCTTATGTCTCGCATACATTTACAAACTTAACAGGGTTTTGTAGATCTCAGACCACAATTTGACGGTTTAAACACCCTCTGCAATCAGAATTGTCGTTTGTCATTTATGTGCTAGGATACACTATAATTACGTTTTTTTAGAAAGATTAATATTTTGAAATATTTGCACTATTCAAAACAGCATTTTTCTATCTGAATATCTAAAGTAATTTATTGCTGTGGTCAAAGCTGAATTTTCAGCATCCAGTCTTCAGTGTCACATGATCTTCAGAAATCCTTCTAATATGCTGATTTGCTGCCTTTTTTATTATTATTGGTGCTCAGTTTTTAATAAATGTTATTTTTACCTCTTATTTATGCTTTTTACTGATCACTCTTGAACAATTTAATGCATCATGTCTGAATAAAAGTATTAATTTCTTATAAAAAAAACAAAAAAAACATTACCCAAAGTTTTGAATGGTAGTATATTCTGGGCATGTTGCACCAGCTGAACAACTGCAGTGATGTGTTTGTGGAGTTAAATAAACCTAAAACACAATCACACACTTGTGCTTCTCTTGCTCGGGTGCTTTGTGTGTTCATGCATAGACTGATATCATATCTGTAGTAAAACAGTATAATGTTCCCACCGTCTCGCTCCCTTCATCTGTGTGTGTGTGTGTTTGTTTGGAGGGTCTGAGCAGATGAGATTGTCTCGATCTCGTCTCTGAAGTGAAAGAGGTTAATAGCTTGCACACTGGCACTTCTCTAAGACACACACGTCGATGTTTACAGTCATGTTTCATCTGGAATAAGGAGCAGTGACGTTCTGCTGGAGGTCACACACTTTCTTCTCTACTGAGACTGTGTGAAGCGTTTCTTAAATTTTCTTTGTATATCAAAGTATTTCATTGAAAAAATGACACTTCGCCATCAATCTCGGATGATAACTTGCTGATATAACTTTAAATACAGATGCTTCTGATCTCATCTGTTGAATTGATTTGAAGCATTTGCACAAACATTCGTCCCACGAGCCAAAAGCTCACCGATGATCTGCACTGAGGCGACTGATTATATGTTGGTTGATGCATGATTGGACTGCATATATTTTTCTGTGTCAGTCAGAGGAATGTTCCCATATTTTGAACTTTAAACTTTGTAAAAGCCATGAATTGTTCTTTTCTGCACACTGAACACCTGGTGTGTTTGGGTTATAGTGATTATTCTGTGTAAAGCTCTTCAATGCTCGTGTTTAATGCAGAACTTTGCTTTTAGTGAATTTCTGATATTTTTCACCTGTGGTTGTGACTGGCATTTCCTTCATTATACATTTTAGAGATGAAACGCTTTTTAGTTTAGTTGATGGAAACTATTTCCCAGATTGCCTGCAAGAGCCGTTATTGATTTCTTTGGCGAGTGCAAGGTGACGTGAGCATCTTCAGGCCGTATATATATATATCAGTATTTATAATAAATATATGACTGCATGTGAATATTATCTTCGTATCCGAGGTTGTTGACAGATCAAGGAAAAGTAAACAGATAATTGAGATAATGGAAATGCGGGAGAAATATGAAAGTAATAATAAAATATGTGTATGATTATTTTGAATATATTAAAAATTTTAAAACACACACATACGCACGTTTGGGATCAATGAGATTTTTTTTCAAAGGAGTTTTTATGCTCATTTATTTGATCAAAAATATGTAATTTTGTGAAATATTATTGCAATTTAACATAAGTTTTCTATTTTAATATAGCTACTTTAAAATATAATTTATTCCTGTAAAGCAAAGCTGCATTTTCAGCATCATTACTCCAGTCTTCAGTGTCACACGATCTTTCAGAAATAAATAAGTAATAAATAAATATAATAGCATGGTAGTAACATTAAATAATATAGTAATCAATTACTGTCACACTTCAACGGGAGCGAGGGACGGGGAATAAACAAAGAATTAACAGACTTTAATAAAGAAACCATAGAGCATACAAACATAGGAGCACTGGAAGACATTTAACATCGGACACCAGACACTGGGAAACACTGGGTTTAAATACTAGATAATTAATCAATCAAACACAGGTGGAACCAAATGAACATAATGAACTGTAATGAGGACAGGAAGATTACTAAATATGGGCATAAGGAAACACGAGGGAGAAACTAGGGCATGGGGAGCAAAACAGGAACTGACAATTACTACATTAAATCATTTATTTGTTTATTTATTTAAAATATTGTTACTTTAATAAATGTATTATTTATTTATTTATTAAAAACAAATGAGTAAATTAATTTAATACTTAAGTTAACAGTATTTATTTGTTCATATGAGTGTGTATGAACATCAAACAATACCAAAATAAATATATTTAATTCAATTTAAACTAATTTATTTCAATAAAAAAATGATGGTTACTTAAGGGAATGAAGTCAGTCAATCAGTACGTACATATTATTTGACTGGCAAAGCATAATAGACATCTTTTCAGTTGTTTCTCCTCATTTAGTGCAGAAGTGTTTAAAATCTGCACACAGTGATGTTGTACAGTATGCAGATCAAAACAATATTAAAATAAATGAATTTATTTCAATGAATTACAGTTACTAAAGTTAAGAAATAAAATGTTACTATTTGTTTTTGCTGGTTTAAGCTGGTCTTATTGGTTTAAACTAATGCCAAGCTGCTGTCAGCGGTTCCCGTTCTGACCGGTCCGGTGGTAAAGTGTCTGAAACCGCTCTAAATCCAGCCTGAGGTCAGCCTGACCAGGTCTGAGTGAGCAGATAACCAGATGCTTTTAGGTGATTTAAACTCTTAGACATAAAGAGCAAACAATCAGTGAAACAGTACCTCCATCGGCTCTAATGGAAGATAAAAGTGTGCCGTTTGACGCTCTTTCTGCTCTCCACATGCATCCGACTGAACAGAAGATGATGCTATTATGCCTGTTTGCTTTGAGGGGAATTTGACTCAAGAGTAGTATTGTTCAACATTCAGTGAAGTCACGTGAAGTTCAGCAGCGATATGAGTTTATAATGTTTGCAGAGTAGAATCATGCAGCATCTGTGCCACTAAAACCATCCTCAATCATCTGTGAGGAGTAATTATATAATTCATTAGATTTTCATAATCAAAGGTTTGTTGTAAATGAACCCAGTAAACATGTATTAGCCTGTCACACATTATTCAGCTGTATTTTAGTTTTGTAATGGATTTCAGCCTGTGGTAATGTCTCTCTGTCTGTGTGTGTTTGCTTATTCTGAGTGAATGCAACAGCCCGAGGAACGTTATTAATGGCAGCTCTGAAATGGATGTGTGCAATTTCACCGTGCTTGTGTTTTCAAAAGCTAATGTTTTTTTTAAAGAAGGACAACTATATTCAGTGTCTGAAGCCCAGTGGCATTTGGTTTGTGTAGGTAAATATTTTCTTGGGTGACGTCTAGACCAGTCGTGTCAGACTGTGTCTTTAATAATGTTTATAAATGACAAACACAAGCTGTGAGGCTTTTAAAGGTTTTCACTGTGTGTGATGCAGCAGATGTGAGCTTTATTAAAGATAATAATGTAAATGCAGCGGCTCAGTTGATGGGTTTCTGTTATTAAATGGCTCTCTGGAATACTTGATTCTGATTGGTCAGATTCAACCATTCAATTCAAGTTTATTTGTATAGCGCTTTTCACCCTGCAAATCGTTGCAAAGTAGCTTCACAGAAAATTAACGTTTCTACATCATATTTAGTAATAGCTGATTATCAGTGGTGACTATCTCAAGTGGTTTTTATTTATTTATTATTACTATTTATTTATTTGATTGTTTGTTTATTAACTCTGCATGAAACAGTTTTAAAAGCATGTATTAATTTTTCTATAAACAAATTAGTTACTTTAAGTAGATAAATAAATAGTGTTTATTTTTTCATTAATTTCTTTAACCATGTGTGATCATCAAAACAATACTAAAATAAATGGATTCATTTATGAACTTATTTCACTAAATAAATTACTGTTACTTTAAGTGAACAAGTACATTTAAAATAAATATAAATGTATAGAATTATAATTTTTTCTTTATTCAAGTAGCCATGTGTGAACTTCAAAACAATACTAAAATACATTACTATATGAATTAATTTCAGGAAATAAATTAAGTCATTAAGTAACAAATTATCATTATTTATTCATTTATTTACTAAAAATAAATGAATAAATCAATCTAATAATTAACTATTCATGTAAGTATGAACATCAAACAATACTAAACTAAATAGTAAATAAGTGGATAAGTATCAGTAAATAAATGATTGTTACTTAAGTGAATGAATGAATGAATAATACATACATATTATTTGACTGGCAAACCATTGAAATCTGAATTGAGATCTTTTCAGTTGCATCCCTTGGTTTAGTGTGTTTATATCGGTCTATGTGGGTTGTTTTCCGCAGGGTATCGGGATGGACCCTCATGTGGCTCCGGCGCTGCCGTCTGATGCCAAACTGGCCAAAGAGAAGAAGAAGAGCTCGATGGCCGGCCTGTCGGAGGAGGAGGAGCTGTCCATCAGGATAGGTAGAGCAGGAGTTCACTCAGGCAAGCTCTTCTTCACCAACCCACAGTCTGCTCTCTAGAGCTGCCAATCACACAGCTGCACTGATGGCTCTCTCGGGGTCCCTCCTGGCTCTTAATCTGACTTTTTTCCTTCTGTCTTGAAACCTAGTGTCGCATAAACTATTTTAGGCATTATTGGCACTTGTGATGTATCAAATTATATATACACACAGTCAGAAGTTTGTCATGTTTTTGAAAAAACTGTCTCTTCTGATCACTGAGGCTGCATTTATTTGATCAAAAATGCTGTAAAAATTGTGAAATATTATTAGAATTTAAAATAGCTATTTTCTATGTGAATATGTGTTAAACTGTAATTTATTTCTGTGATCAAAGCTGATTTTTCAGCATCATTACTGCAGTCTTCAGTGTCACATGATCTTCAGAAATCATTCTAATATACTGATTTACTGCTGAAGATGTTGAAGATTTACGTGCTGCATGATATGTTTGTGGAAACTGTGATGTATTTTAATTTTCAGGATTCACAGATGAATAGAAAGTTCAAAAGAACAGCATTTATTTGAAATAGAAATCTTCTATAACATTATAAATGTCTTTACTGTCACTTTTGATCAATTTAATGCAGCCATGATGAAATCTTGCCCCAAACACTGATAAGTTAAAAAATGCATTGCAGTCTCAGTGACAGCTGGATGTGAGGAAGATTTAATTCAATATATAATAAATATTCCATTAATGAGAGAATTTACCCCCAAAATGAAACTCTGCCATCATTTACTCTCATTTGCCTTCATTCCAGACATTATCTTTACTGTTGGATGTTATGTGTAGAACACAAAGGGTCAGTTTATTGAGAATTACACCATTATATTTTTACACAATTATTAAAAGGTAATTCGCAGAAAAAATATAACAAAACTAAATGAAATAATAATGTAAAATAAAAATAAAAAGAGCACTATAAAGTAATCAACATGCCGTTTTTGCTGTAATGTAAAGCTTCTGAGAACTGGATTTACTCTCAAATGCTCTCAGATCAAATATGACTTCAGGCATGTTTGATTATTGAGTGTTTTGTGAAGCTTGAAAATGGTGATTATGTGAACTTTCAATAAATGTAAAAAAAATAGAATGATGAGAGAATATAAAAAAAATGTCTCAAAGATGAACTAAAGTCTGATGGGGTTTGGCACGAGAGTGAATGATGACAGAATTTTAATTTCCAGATGAATTATTCCTTGATTTCAGTGAATTAACTGTGTGTGTGTCATAATGGTGCTCTTTTAAAGATGAAGCTCACTAGGTTTTGTCACTTGGTTTTTCCTCTGTATTGTGGTCCTATGGTGGTTACACGCTCCCTGATGGTTTAATCGGTGTCCAGGATCCCTGTCTGTCATTTCCTGTGAATCTGCTCGTCCTCAGGCTCTTCTGAGACAGGACCGGGCTCTAAGTCTCTGAACTGTAGTGTGCACTATCGAGGGCTGGTGGTGGGTCTCTTTTAATTGCTTTGGCATGAATAAAGTGCAGAAGGGTGTTTTTTTTTATGGAAATATTGCAGTGTAACTTTTGCAATTTAACACCATGAAAAGAGCACAGGCAGATCAGACATTTACTGAACTCAAGGGAGATCTAGCTTTAGTGTGTGTGTTTATATGAATATAATATGTGGTAAACAAGTTTAAAATATTTATATTAAAAAAATGAATGGAATACAATAAACTGTGCCATGTGTTTAAAAATAGTATACAAGTAAATATAAAACATTTAAAACTTTTTTTCATGTACAGTACAAAAATATTTATTTATTTATTACTTTATAGCTTTATTGCATTGTGCACCCCCTGAAATCTCTTCTAATTCAGTGTTTTATTTGTCTTTTTGTCATGGTTTTTGATGACTTTTTTAGCTGCATGTTTAACAGAACTCACCTCTGTACAGTTAATACAGATCATTTAGATCATATGGTGACAATAAACCCACTAAACTACAGAGAAAATACATTTTTTGCTTTCACAATTGAATTGAAAATGATTCTGCTGTGGTTCATCCTTGACCCTGGCTGATATGTATAATATCAAGCTTTTCTGTTTTTTTATAAATATACAGTATATATATATATATATATATATATATATATATATATATATAATATTTTTTTATATAAATATTTTATGAATATCCCAGCAGAAACTTAACTCAACCTATTAAGATTAAAAGCATTTTTATTTTAATATCGGCAATTTTCCCAAAGAAGTGTAGTTTAACATGGATTTGATACACTCTCTTTATATATATATATATATATATATATATATATATATATATATATATATATATATAACATAGCTGTATTTCTGTGGCCTTGAGAACAAAAAAAAATTATAATTACATTTAAATCATTAATGTATTTTATTAATTAATTTTGGTTAATTAATTTGGTTAAAGTAAACAAATTAGTAAATAGTATTTATTTATTTATTTTAGTTCAACTCAACCATTCAAACTTTACTTGTATCAGATGTACAGACAACAACACAAATACAAAGATGACAGTTTGCAGTAGTTATCTCGTAAATAAATATATAAATATATATGTGTGTGTGTGTGTGTGTGTGTGTCTATACATGTATGTATTTATATATATATATATACACACACATACATACAATATCTCACAGAAGTGAGTACACCCCTCACATTTTTGTAAATATTTTATATCTTTTCATGGGACAACACTGAAGAAATGACACTTTGCTACAATGTAAAGTAGTGAGTGTACAGCTTGTATAACAGTGTAAATTTGCTGTCCCCTCAAAATAACTCAACACACAGACATTAATGTCTAAACCGATATAATTACAGCGGCTATGGCATTTCTGTCCTAAAGAAATGGCCAAATATTAAATAATAAGTGGATATTTGAATTAAATGGTGTTTGGTCAATATTAAACAAGGATTAGATCATTTAATGGTTTAATCCTAAATAAATTCTGGTAAATAATATTTCTGGTAAATACTCCTTTAAAAAGTGTTTTTTGATTATAATTGTATTATTAGTAGACTTGAACACGTCGATATGTTGTCATTCTTACACTATAATTTTAGTTTTAGTTTGTGTGCTGTTCATTATCTGTTGGCTAAGACTGCTTGTAAATTCACCCTCAGCTTTGAAAACATCCTGTGTTTGCACACGATCACACACAGGGTCCGAGGGAAAGCTAAGCATCTGACAGAGATTTCTTATCTTCTGCTTACTCCTGTGCTGCTGTTGCAAGAGCGTGATTGACTGCTTTCTCTCAAATCTGTTCTGCTTGAATGATCTCAGACAGGAATAAATCAGCTAACAGTTTCCATGAAGCCTATATATGCAGTGTTTTATAAAGGTATTCAAAATACCTCATCTCACACACACACACACACACACACACACACACACACACACACACACACACACACACACACACACACACACACACACACACACACAATTAACTATAATTTAAATTCAAATAATTAGTAATACTATTAATATTCATTCTAATGGTCTATATTTTGAAAGGATTTCATTATATTTTCAGTCAATACAGTATTTAATTTAAACCTAAGCAGCTAAATTAATTTTTAAAATCCAATGCATTAAAGCCAGATCAGTGGCATCTAGTGGGAGAAATGTATGTAATACTGTATTTACTTATTATTGCACTATACAAGATAGATATATAGATACATATTGCATGCATGACTATTTTAAAGACCATTTAGTCTTTTCTAAACAAGCAATTTTTGTTTACTGTTTACCAAAAACAGGAATGAAATATAATTTATTATAACTGTGATTACAGTTATTTAAAATGCATTCTGGTTGCTTTAGTAATACCTTTATAATGTATTTTCATATAGAGGCTTCATAGAAAGTGTTATCATAACTGCTCTGTATTATGTGATTTCCTTTGGGTGTTTTTCCTTTCCTGCCATCACTGTACACAGCATCTATCAGACACAATCAGAACTAGAGAGAGAAATGTGGGGTGTATAAGTGAAGATGTCAGTTTGCCATTTTTTGCATCACATAAAGATAAAACCAATGCAAATGCATGCATTTTTTGTGGAAAGTATTGCAGGTTTAGTTGTGGCCCGTGTTTCTCAGCACTGCACAGTTGTCTTGTTCCAGCAGTTGATTCACATGCGTGAGCTGAGTTTGCTATGAGACAGTGGGGATGTTCAGTGCTGGAGGGGCCCTGCGAGCACGACTGACACACACTGTGCTTTATCTGCACTTAGAAATCTGATGCATGCATGTAGTTTCACTTACTATAATGTCTGGGGGATAAAAGCAACATTTGCCTTGTCATGTGCTTTAGGCAAAAGTTTGCTGTGACTTTTCCCATGTGATGAGTTGTCCAGTTACATTTAAAAAAATGTTGAATGGCAAATAAAGCATTCAGCAAATGCATAAAAATATAAGAATATGAATATGCTACTTTTAAATGTTTATTTAAAAGACATAGTTTATTTATTAAAAATTTGATACATCTATTCGACTATTTTCAATAGGAGGAATACAAATTTCCTAGCAGAAATAAGACAAGCAAATGCATTAATAATAATCAAATATAGTATATACATATATAAATGTTATATACAGTGCTGCTTGAAAGTTTGTGAACCCCTTGCAGTAAATGTGAGTGATTTTAACAAAATAAGAGAGATCATACAAAATGCATGTTACTTTTTATTTAGTACTGTCCTGAGTAAGATATTTGACATCAAATGTGTTTACATTTAGTCCACAAGACTAAAAAAAATAGCTGAAATTATTAAAATGGTTTTTAATACTGTGTGTGGGTACCTGGATGATCTACGACTGTTGTTTTGTTTTGTGATGGTTGTTCATGAGTCCCTTGTTTGTTCTGAACAGTTAAACTGAGCTCTGTTCTTCAGAAAAATCCTCCATGTCCTGCAGATTCTTCAGTTTTCCAGCATCTTTTGCATATTTGAACCCTTTCTAGCAGTGACTGTATGATTTTGAGATCCATCTTTTCACTTTAGCCCCGGTTGATTTGTTGGTGATTTCAAGTCAGGTTTTGGACTTTAATCCCTTCTTTTCCTCGGATCGTATTCACGCGCAGCGGTGATGAGAGAAAGCGCTTGAGACACAGTTTAGAGAGGAGAAATCAATCTACATATAAACTATTGTTCACAGATTACTGGTCACTTTCTAATCTAAACAATAAAAGTGTAGCGCATCCACTAGTAACTATATATAAATAAATCGCTTTTTACCGAATATGTTCGAAACGATGCATCGTGATACAAATGCCAACTTGTACTCCATGCACACTTTTTAAACCGATGCATCGCATTAACTTTTTTTGCTGATGCACCGAGCGAATCGGGGAATCTTCCCATCCCTAATATACACGTTATCATCAATCGATCAGATTTTAGGTTATGCCTGGAGTTATTCAACACTATGTTTGTGTGCCAGGAAAAGTGTTCCAGGTTCATCCAGCAACACACGTTCTACATGGCGCCTCGTTCGGTCTCACCTTGCAGCATTCATGACGACTGTGTGTGTTTCCAAACAGTCTGCCGAAGCACTGCTGCTGCTGTAATGTTAAAGATGCAGCCAAGTTAGGATGGGCTCAGCGCACGCTGCTTATATTCTGCTGCTGAAAGCCTCTGTGATGGAGGAGAGAATGAGCGATAATGCCTGTCTATGGAGGCCTGCTGTGTTTCCTGGCAAAAGCTCGGCTGATGAGCTCCGCCTCCATCTTCACCTTCAAATACTATCTCATATAACAAGCAGGAGCCTCGGGGGCCGAAGGGATTTCACAAAAAACTGCAGCAGGAGAATAAACGGCAAATACTCCACATTATAAACTCTCATGCAGAGAAAGGAAAGAGAAAGGAGTTGATAAAAAACGACAATGTAAGTTCACACAATCTAACTAATTTTATGCACGCTTATTCTTTCAGCCTTTAGTGATTGTTAATGCTTTAAACAGCAATGTTAGATTGTAATGTTCTAATGCTATCTGTTCTAACTATATGAGGTACAGCTGTTATAAAACCAGAGAGAAAGGCTGCATGGCTATGATAGTATGTGAGAGAGTCAGTCGTAATACTGCATTCCTATTGGTCAGCGAGCTCAGTTTAGCCTGAACCAGGTTAGCTTTCCAGCAAGTAGCCACAGTGACTGAGGTTGATCTTTGTTAAAGTTGCTTTATGGAACCAAATCCTTTGACAGTGAGTCAGACTAACTCATATAAGCCTGGCCTATTTGGTAAACTTGTTTTATGAAACAGGCCAGCAAATGTGTTTTTTTTGGGGTTTTTTTTCAAATGTGATTTGCTACGTGTACTGCGTTAATCTAACGGAGACTTGTTATAGCGCTTGCATATTATTGCTCTTTTGTTGATTTTATTGCTTCCATTGTCCTCATTTGTAAGTTGATTTGGATAAAAGTGTCTGCTAAGTAACTAAATGTAATGTTTTTATCTCACGTTTGCCTTTGGTAACACTATTGGGTAGGTTTAGGGTCGAGTTCAGAGTACACCGTAAAGAAAAATTTGCGGTAAAAAAACGGCAGCTGTGGTTGCCGCAATTCTACCGTAAAAAATACGGTAACAACATTTTAGGTTTTTACGGTTTTAACTTAAATTTACAGTTAAATACCATAATTTAATTAACTGATATATTGTTAATATACCAACCTATTAAAGTACTGAAATCTGATTTGTACCTTTGAAATACAGTAATAACCACCAAATGCAGGTCGTGATGCGAAAGTCACATGATGAACCAAAGCACATCACAAGCAGCTTTTAAATAATAACACATGTAGAAGGTGCACAGTGTCATTCACACAAGTATAGATTCCCTCATCTAAATCCTTCATGAAGAATATCACAACCTTCTTTCTTTTCTTGCATTAGCAGTTTAACCATGTAGTCAGATTTTCTATGCTTAGATTTAACACTTTCGAGTCGATGCCAAGCTTTAAGGATAAGTTTTTGAGCTTCAAATTCTGGCACTGAAATTTGCTCATGGAGTTGATAGTTTCCCTTTGAAATCCTCTTTGTTTCAAAACAATTGTTTGACCAAAAGTGTATAAATGTGAATGGTCTGTGTGGTTGTGATGGCCATGGCAGTGTTTCATCACCCACGTGACTGGGTTAGGTCCCTAACCCTAACCCTAACAGCCCAGCTTGTCCCGTGTGTTTCTCTGTCTCTGACGGAGAGCAGCTGTTACAGCCGTACAACGTTCTCCTACGGGAGACAAATAAAGTTAACCTAACCTAACAATGTGATTCTGTGTCTGTGGCCATAAGTAGTCCTTTCACAGAGAGTACAGGAAACAATTCCAGCATTACCAATAATATTTTTAATAAGGGTCTCTTGTATTTTTAATTAAATTGAGATGCCAGATCTTGAGTAATCAATTTGTGCAATTATTGAGGTATTATGATTGTCTTATCATAAGCCCCTGATGATGAGAGATGAATTCCCAGTTATGCATGTTATCAAATCTAAGTTGATGTGGTTCATTTGTGTGCGATTTACCAAATGGCACAAAAGAAAAAAATTCTAATAAAAATCGGAATTTGATTTTTATATTCTGTTATCATTTTAATTTGAACAAACATCACAGCAGATTTTCTTTTATAGGTGTATAAATGAGATATTTATCAGTATAATTTTAGTATCATTGATGTTTTTATATTAATTGTTAATATTCGGAATTAGATTTGTATATTGTTATCATTTTAATTTAAACGTTTTTGTAATTTTGGTGTTTGTTTTAGTGTTATTGTAATTAATTTTTGATTATTTTAGTTAATCATGTTAATATTAATAATTATTATAAATGTATAAAATAGAATAATTTTAATAGTAAATTTGAAGATTAAAAAAATGTATAACATTAATTTAATAAAAATAATTGTAATATTTTTCTTCTGATACAGAGAACTTAAAAGACCTATAATGCTAATATTGATACCATTACCAGTAATGCTTTTTATCATTAATTTATTATTTATTAAATATTTATTAGTAATTAGTCATATTTAATAGGAATGGTTTATCATAACTCCTCTGTAAACACACGTTTTCAAAAAAAAAAAGGAAAGCATTTGTAAACAAATTTATGATATCATATGATATATTACTCATTTGCATATAATAAATGGCATTAAATGAGTTTTGAATTGGCTTTCCAATAAGTTTTCATTCATTTCGACTCATTTATTTATTTGTTTGTTTTAGTTGAATTTTCAGACTTTTTTATATTTAAGGCTGGTGAAGAGTATTATTTATTTATTTACTTTAGTTTAGTGCTATTGATAACTAATGGCATTTTTCATGTTAAATGTTCAAAAAACTAAAATTAATTTAAGTCTCTTCTGCTCACCAAAGCTGCATTTATTTGATCAGAAATTCACAAAAAATTTGAAATATCATTATAATTTGAAATAGTTGTTTTCTATGTGAATATCTGTTCATTTCTGTGATCAAAGCTGTATTTTCAGCATCATTACTCCAGTCTTCAGTGTCACATGACCCTTCAGAAATCATTATAATATACTGATTTGCTGCTCAAGAAACATTTCTGATTATTATCAGTGTTGAAAACAGTTTTGCTGAACAATATGTTTGTGGAAGCCATGATACGCTACAATTTAAAAGTAAGATTTTTGTAGTTTCAGTTTTAGTTTAGTGTTATTGCTGTTTGATGCAGGCAGGTTGTAAATGTTTCAACCTTTATAATATACCATGCATTAAAAATTCAAATACATTTGTGGCATTTTTTATATTTATTTATTTACTTGAGTGTTTTGGAGTCATGAAATGTATTTTAGTGACTAAATAACCTCTGGCTGGATGCCCACAGTGCGCTTTTCAATGCAATGCAACTTTGATTGAAATCGATTGAGTTGAGGCTGTTTAGTCGGCGTGATCATCACTCCTGCTGACAAAATCAGAAATAAAGGGCAGCATGTTCTTTCAGAATGACAGCAGGTCTGATGATGTATGCATGTGCAACTTTTCTGATCACATAAACGGCAGATGAGGTGAGCGGAGGTTAAAGCTGCTGCTGCATTATGGAGCGCATATGCTGCTGGTGTGATTCTGGGAATATGCACGCTTCGACTGCTACTGCGACACATGATGAATATACAGTATAAATGTAAGCGTGATTATGCAAGCCGCGTGCTGGCTTGGGTTCGACTGCGACCGCTGGCCGAGTGTTTCTATGGTGATGTGTGGCTGAGCCTGAAAGGGAAATAAGATGGAAATGATTGATTTCCACAAACCTGCTGTTATGATGACCGCTATTTGAGCCTGGATGCCTTTTTCATTTTAGAAGTAAATTTCTGATTTTAAGCATTCTGTCAGACAAAGGTTGTCTTTAAGTGCTGATAAATTGAATTGTGCTTTCTTTAGATAAACAAAAATAATAACATGTTATTGTTTGTGTTGTAAACTCATGACAGGATAAATTAATTTGAATCTGAGTCCATGATCCAATCATTTGAATGATTGGATCATGGACTCAGACAAAAGCTCAGCAAGCTTATTACTGCTGTAAAATATTCACTCTGGCAAAAGTTGTGTTACAGTCAATGCTTGTGGAGTATTGAGTTAATTCTGCACCCACTTCATTTCTATACATCTCCTATATTTAATACTTGAGGCAAAATATAAGTAAGGACTCTGTGTGTAGATGCAGAAGTGCATGTGATTGCAGTGACCCTAAATTGGGTTGAAATGCCCCATCGGGTCAGAGCCGGCCAGTAGAGGGAGTTGATGTCTCCTGCTTTGTTCTGGATAAAGCCAGTTTGCAGCGAATCAAACTGTATTGTGTTTGACAGGATCAGTGGGTTATATCTGTAAATGCATATCAGTCAAACTCATGTCACTGTATGTATTCTGTCAAACACAAAAGGAGAGATGTTGGGCTGAATCTCCATGCAAAGGAATTAGACGCTGGCTGTAATGCTTCAAAAAGGACATACCGTAAAAGGCCATAAAAGTATATAAATAAATGTAAATATGATTAATGCAATATATTTCATGTGTTTTAAAGCTACCATATTATTTTATTAATCAAGGACGCATTAAATTGATCAAAAGTGACAGTAAAGACATTGTTACAAAATGTTTGTATTTCAAATAAATGCTGTTCTTTTGAACTTTCTATTCATCTGTGAATCCAGAAAAATTAAATGTATCACGGTTTCCACAAAAATATTGGGCAGCACAACAGTTTTCAACATTGATAATAATCAGAAATGTTTCTTAAAAAGCAAATCAGTAGGATTTCTGAAGATCATGTGACTGGAGTAATGATGCTGAAAATACAGCTTGGATCACAGAAAAATAAATTACATTTTAACAAATATTCACATAGAAAACAGCTGTTTGAATCAGAATAATATTTCACAATTTTTAGTTTTGCTTAAATAAATGCAAATGAAGTGAGCACAAGAGACTTCTTTCAAAAACATGAACAAAATCTTACCAACCTCAAACTTTAAAAAGTTCATTATGCTTCAGTTATCACAAAGTGTTCAAGTTATTAAAATGTCACATGCGTGTCTTTGTCTTTATGCCACATATTGTGCAAGTGTCATTTATTTAGAAAATGTCTTATGGCTGATTGCTGAAGACAGGTTTGAGTCTCCTGGTGCCAAGCCGAGCGTATGCAAATCAGTCGTGATATGGGATGAAGCTGCAGAACACACATTAGCATATTGTCAAGAAAACCAGCAAACAAGCAGTAATCAACAGGAAAAACTGGATGCCTGTGGAGACAGTTTGATCGACTCGCTGTTCTGACCTTTAAGTAATAATATGTTTGAGCTGAAGATATGTTTTTTTATTTTTTGGTTCATGCCACACTGATGTTTCTGTGATGTGGACTGTATCAGGCCTGTGTTTGCACGGATTCACTGGATGCTTATTAAGCTGTGCTGTTATGACTCAGTATCCTCAGAGAATCAGTGTGTGTGTGTGTGTGTGTGTGTGTGTTACTGACAGAGACAGCAAAGTGTTTTTATTTTCCTGAGTGCATTCTGCTTGGTACAATCCATGAAATAAATAATTATTGCTTAGGCGAGCTGCGGATATGAATGATATCTCAATTTTCATGGCTTGGGAAGGGTGTGCTAGTACTTTTCTAAATTATTTTCGGCAGATGATAAAACAAGTGAAGAAGATGAGAAGTACTTACATTTAAGGGAAGTGCAGAGTCATATCTAGACACCAGAGATTTGGGTGTTAGCTCGAGTTAAGAAGAAATCACTCAGACAAACACTTACAACAAGAACATTGTGATGAGGTTTGCATGGGCAAACACCTAAAAAAAGTCCAAATCTAGGATTTCATTGCAACAGCCAAGCAGCAGTTTTTGACTATTTGGTATATTATTTATAATTTTTTGAGATGTTGTGGCTGCCAGCCTGAAAACTATTGGCCTTTGGGGTCTTTCATGTCAGGCATCATCTAAGAATCTGTAATTAATTCAGCTGTCAGTGTGATTATCTTCTCTGTCGCTCATCCAGTTAAATTGTGAAATAAAATGCATCCAGATGTGCTACATTACTGCTCTCATTAATTAACGGAGGATTAAGCCTCAGTAAGGCTGAAAGTGCACCTGTAATATTTCCTAAAATCAAATTTATAATTCTCATTGAATATTCATTAAATGCATATTGTTTCTTTTGCTCCTGTTAAATTAAAGCAATAAGCCCCAAGAAGCCATGGTTTACGGTGAATTTATAACAGCTAAGGGAGGTTGTTAGGCACGACGCGAAGTGTAATGATATTAATAAAAAACAGTATTCTTCTACCAAACAATGTAGTTCCTCAGAAACAGTTGTGGTTGGATTATGAATTATGACATAAAATGCCACCAAATGTGCCACATTTCTATTTATTTTATTGCATTTTATTTTTAATGCATTTTTTTTTATATATATATTTTATTAATAACATTGATTATTTTTTAAATGTTTTAACTATTTCTATCATTTCTCAATGAATATTCATAAATGCACATTGCTTAATTTATTTCATTTTATGGCTGTGCAACATTTTTCAAACACAAACATTTGCTGGATAGGTACGGGACTATTAGATCCGGCCGTGGTGTGACAGCGTTACCGTTCATGAAGCAGGTTCAGATGTGAACTCGTCTGAAGAATCCTCTGGTCTTTTCCTGCATGTGCTGTGGTGATCACACATGACGGATGTGCTCCTCGTGGCCTTTCAGCCTCAGTAATCTGCATTGATTATGTGCTTTCCTGTGTGGTCGGGAGAGACGTGCTTCACGGAGGACAATTGAGGGTCATCAGTGTCATTCTCTTTTATTTTCTAATTCTTACCGGATGCGCTCTAAAGCGACAGGTAGTTATCGGTGTGAGTTTCAGATGCACTCCGTATATCGTTTTTGTGGCGATCAAAGGAAATAATTGATTTGATGATTAGCGTTTAAAGCTGTGATAAATACAGTGTGAGATCTGAGAGAGGTCTGCTTTGAAAAGAGCCGTTTCTTCCGTTATGTTCTGCTGATTACGTATTGATCATGGGAAAGCCAGTGCACTACAGTAATGAGACTCCAGGTTGATTTATTGGCTGTATTGAACTCAGTGTTGTAAGTTTTGACAGGATCAATCTGAGACTAAACAACTGATTGGTTAATAGTGTATTTTGCACTTTGTGTTTGATTTGATCAGTTCATGAACAAGGTACAAAAACAACAGTATTTATTTAATTTTCAAGTTTTTCCAAGTACAACATCGACAGAGTTATTGTACTAGATTCAGTCAACACTGAACTAAATTGAGCTGAATAATTCCACTATTGTCTACTGTAGAGCTCGTTTCATAATTGACGATGTTGCAACACTCTTAAAAAGAATAATTGAAAATATAAGTGTACATATTGTAAAAAATCTAAAACATTTGTAATATTTTATATAATATATGCATTTTATAAATATAATATATTCCCCTGGTTTCACAGACAAGGCTTAAGTCTAAGTCTGAGGTGTTTCAACTGAAAGAAACTCTTAAAATCTATCAATGCCTTTGTTTTGTCTCAAGAGGGACACTAGTAATGTTTTTTTTCTGAGGTACGTTTATAAAAAACTCCTTAAATGTCCTAAATTGAACTACGGCCTAATCCTGGCTTAGTCTAAGCCCAATAGTTCATATTTTATTGAATTATTGCAGTTGCTAATATTGGCTACATAAAAATGAAATATGAATGAAAACATTCAAAAATGGTCTATCGATAATACATATGTTATCTTTCATAACTGATGATTTTTTGCAATAACACTTATTTTTCTGTTTATAATAGTGACGCTGCTTTGAAACAATCCCTAAAACACTATTTGAATTAATGTGACTTCAACAAATGGTCAGTGAAATAGCTTCAGAAAACATTGGTGGTTAACCTCAAGAGGTCACATTTTATGAGCCGTTTTAATGTCTTTTCATTTTCCATCAGGTTACAGCCCTGTTCACAGCGGGTCTAAATAAATTTAAACCCTGATTTATGTCATTTTGTGACACTGACTAATGAATTGCTGTTGTATTGATTCTTTCAGTGCTTAATGGAAATGTGCTGTTCTCCAGAAGATGTTTGACATGCAATTTGTGTTCCTCCTTTAGATAAAATCGAGAATGGAGAGGTGTACCAGAGACGCAGGGGTCCCAACACGGGCCACACGGAGGAGCAGGACGTGAGTCCTAAAGCACAGGAAGTGAGCGGTCAAACAGGAAGCAGCTGGAGGAGAATCGTTCTGCTGATACTGGCCATCACTATACACAACATTCCCGGTGAGTCTCTCCTCATATATTTCTCCATTACTCAAGTCCACATGTCTCCTCATATAGCACGTCTGTACACTTTATAGTAGTGTATGTGTTGCACATGATGGAAGATAACATTATAGCATTGATTTTAAGAGCAAATTGTTTAATTTAGGGGTTTTTGCGTGGTCCACGTCATCCGTCTCACTGTTAGTCATCCGTCTGTGTGGCCTAATCCTATGATTGTTGCATAATTATCCATATCTGCATGTGACCTTTCCCCATGACAGGCGCTTCAAACTGTGATTTGATCCTGTAATGAAACATGCAAAAATACAGGTTTTTCCTCACCATGCTGACGAAGCGACAGGCTTTCGATCAGGACACCTGTGTGCAACACACATTTTTAACAGGAGACTTTCTACATTTATGCACAAGTGAACTGGGGCTCGTTTAAAACTAGATCCAGTCTGACATCGGTCTGATTTACATGATTTATATATAAACAGACATTTCATAGGACTGTATATATAAAAGGGTTTTAAATGTTTATGTGCAGCAAAGTATTATATATATATATATAATAGTGCTGTCAATCAATTCAAAAAATCATTTCAATTAAAATGAAAAATAAATTTAAATTAAAAATCAATCATTTTTCTGATATTAATCGCGATTAATCCCACCTAACATTAACATTTTTAAATATACTTTTATATTGCAATAATTTCACATCCTGAAAAATAAAGTATATCATGATTTCCACAAAAATATTGGGCAGCACAACAGTTTTCAGCATTGATAATAATCAGAAATGTTTCTTGAGCAGTAAATCAGTATATTAAAATGATTTCTGAAGATCATGTGACTCTGAAGACTGGAGAAATGATGCTGAAAATTCAGTTGCGCATCACAGATTTTTTAAAAATTTTAACATGTATTTACATAGAAAGTAGCTATTTTAAATTTTAATAATATTTCATAATATTGCTGTTTTTACAGTATTCAAAAAAAATAAAATAAAATAAATGCAGGCTTGCTGAGTATACAATACTTTTTTCCATTAACATTAAAAAATCTTACCATCCCCAAACTTTTGAACGCAATGTACATTATTAATATTTCTAAACAAATAAAAATATATTAAATTCCATATACTACATTTTAATTTAATTTAATTTAATTTAATTTAATTATTTTGAAGTTTAGTGGAATCATTAATTTCAAATTCATGAATTGAATGGAGTAAAAACAATTGCAAATGGACTTTTTTCCCAACTGTGTGAAAAGTGACCTGCCAAAATATTATATTGCTGTTTCCTCATTACCTTCCTCGTCACCTTTGTACAATTTATAGCCTTGCCTCTTTGAACCTTAATCTGAGCAGCTATCCAGCGAGCGGTCTTGGTCTCCACACAGGTCAGATCGGTCTTTATAATGTGTGGAGCATTGAGTTGTATTTGTCTCCCCCCGTGACATGATGAAGACTTGACCTTTGCCTCAGGTCTCTGATGTGTGATCTAAAGTGCCGTTGGCCAATTTGATTGTGAATAGGTCAGTATGGGAAAGGAACAAAGCCAGTGTCCAGAATGCACCTTTAAGTGCCTTTAAGTGCCTTTTAATACACCAGACATCGTCACACACAGACAACCAATGCCGTGTACATAGGGCATAGAACATAAAGCTAGTTTGGTTAGGCTTTTACGTAAAATCCAAGCAACCAAATACAAAACATACACAATCGTCACAAGGAACAAATATACTTTTGTATATACAGGTAACTATGTGTGTATATGTTGTTCCTAAACAATCAACAATGGCATACTGACATATCTTAGCACATGTGTAACTTTATATATTTCCTTGCATAAAATGTATATTATCCTGAATAAGTTACTCGGTGTTCACATTGCTGTAAAGGTTTCAGCCATTGTTTCAGCTTTGTAGAGAGAACTCTGAGTTCTGGTTGCAACTTTAAATCGACAGGCATAGATGTGAACCTTTCACTGAAAAGGATGATTGACCCACAGTAGCTCTGCATCTCCGAACTTGGTCTTCGCCCCATCACTACTGTATTTTTCCATCAACTGACAGATTACATCAGGGGCAAGGCCGTATATACACTTAAATACTGTTTTTATAAATTAAAACTCTAAAAATGATCAAAACTTAACAAATCATACTTTTGAAGAATTTGACATTGGTTTCTGATCCATTATTTTTAAAGTTTGCTTGTATAATGAAATTACAGGCTCAAAAACTGATTGGGAAGCCTGACCCCAAATTGTCACACGATAGGTCATATGTGATAATATCATAGCATGCATAAACATTTGAGCTGCTTTAAGTGATATACCTGGTGTTATCATACGGAAACAGTTCAAATTTGACTTAATAGTCTTAGACATTTTCTTAATTGAGTCTAAACCGAATATATCTTTAGATTTTGAATGGTTTAATAATTTTACCGATTTTATCTTGATCAATCTGTGAAATATAAAAAGATGAATTTCTTACTGTATCACGTGATAAACAAGCAGAACTGAAATTTCCTGCGAGTTCTTCTACTGATTTAACAAAAAAGGTATTCAATTAATTTGCAATTTCCAAAGCATCAGTACTGACCTTTCCATTTATATTCAGTTTTATTATGCCTTTACTTTGACTGAATTTCCAAATAAGTGAGCTATTGCCCTGAGAGTAGGATGACAAATAAGATGACTTTGCTTTTCTCAGTTCATTTATCCCCGTTTTATTCCTTAAACCTTTTAAGATCATTATATCTGTTTGTAGTTTTGTAGATGTAGATTTTCTCTGTGCCAGATCCCTCTTTTTCATTAGCTGATGAATGTCATTATTTATCCAAGGCAAAACTACTTTTTTCTTGTTACTTTTAAAGGAGCATGAAATCTTCTGGATTGTATTTGCAAGTGTGTCCATCAAAAAAATCACAGCACTCCTTTGGATGATCAATTCTGCTTGGAAATTCTCATTTGTGAATTAACCCAAAAAATGGCTCTGAAATCGTTGTTCTGTTAATTTTCCAACAATGAAGGTCATGCTATGATCAGACAGACCTGTTAACAAATGATACATTTTAGTAACTCGCTCTGGTTTATTTGTAAAAACTAAATCTATCAAAGTTTTAGTTTGGGTGGTTCTTGTAGGACTCGTTATCCTTTGATGCAATTTATATTTAGATGCAATAAGTTTTTTTTTTTTTTATTGTTATCCAACCAATTTATATTGAAATCTCTGCTTTCAACAGCCATTTGTAAGCTGAAAAGGTTTTGTATTATCGTTAATCAGCAGAAAAATTGTCGGAAAGACATGATTTCTGTCTGGTTTTGAGCCAGATTACAATCATTTGTTCAAGCGTCTATGAATGAGTCTGAAGACATGATTTGTGCCTGATCCTGATTTCAAGGTTAAAATCATGGCCAGGGACATTTTGGTAGTCCAATACCAGTAGTCATTAGCAGATTTGGTAATATTTGGCCTTTTTGCTTTTTTCAAGATGAGTTTTTTTTTATTTATTTATTTTTTTTTTTTTATTGAAGCTTTTTGACGTTTACAGGGTTTAAACATAGTTGACACATCACCGTTGGGTTGTTATTCAGTCCTTCCGCGCCAGCTTCCGTATTCCCAGTGTTTATAGATGTCTCTCTCCAGCCCCCAGATAGGTAAAGAAGGGGTCCCATACTTTATCAAATTGAAAAGGTTTGTCTTTTAATGTTGTTGAAAAAGCTTCAAATGCTATCTGTATTTGCCCTTATCGAAATGCTATAGAATAGATTTTGGATGCAGATCGAGATGAAGTAAGTTTATTTAATTGTTCCTCCATTGGGGATACGCAGAGGCCACTTGAATAGACGCTGAGATTTTTTGTTATGAAGCTGCGTATCTGCTGGTATATCAAGAAAAACTTCTTATTGAGATCATATTTTGCAGTGAATTGTTCAAAGGTCATTAACTGTTTATTCTCATAAAATCTCCAATGACATGTATTCCTTTGCCTCTCAAATGTATTAGGCCGTCATTCATCCCCGGGGGGAAATCTGGGTTGTTATGTAAGGGTGTGAGAAGTGAAAGGTGGGAGTCAAACCCTTCTATTTTGCGGACTAATCTCCATATTTTAATCATATTCTTAAGAATAAAATTATCTTTAATTAGAATTCACTGTTTTTGGGCGAAAGATATAGTAAGTTCCGTAAGGAACTGGCCCGAGAGTTATGGCTTCTGCGCTGATCCAAGCTGAGTTTGGATCATTTAAGTGCCATTCCAGTATAAAACGAAGATGGGCAGAGAGCTGATATAGTTTAATGTCCACATCTGCTCGGTAGTGTTAAGAAGTTATATCTCAGTCTTGGTCTTTTTTTCCGCCAGATAAAGGAAATAATGAAGCCACGTAACTGTTTTAGTGCTTTGTTCTGAATGAGAACTGGTAGCATTTGAAATGGGTATAGAAGGCAGGGTAGAATATTCATTTTAACAAGGGGAACACGGCCTAATAGGTATAAGGGAAGATTACACCATCTATCTAGGTCTAATCTAATATTCTTAAAGATAGGGGCAAAATAGAGTTGGGCGTAATCTTTATACCCAGATAGACAAAGCCCGTCGGAGACCATTTAAATGGATGAGAACTTGTGGGGTCGTGGGAATGTGATTAACTTACAGGCATTGCTTCTGTTTTTAAAAGATTTATTTTATACCCCGAGAAGGAGCCAAAATTGGAAATCGTATCAATCAGATATGGAATTGATTGTTGTGGAGAATTGAGGTAAATTTAAGATGTCATCGGCATAAAGTGAAATTTTATACGTTTTCTTTTCTAGTCTAAGCCCTTCAATGGATGGGTCGTCTCTAATGGACATTAGGCATCCTTGCCTGGTACCACGCGCTAACATAAATTCAGGGGATTTAAGACCATTAGTAATAACTCTCGCAGTGGCGGAGGAGTAAAAAATCCTTGCCCATTTAATGAATACATCACCCAAGTTAAATTTAGAGAGCACTGAGGATAAATATGGCCATTCGACCCTGTCTTTCTTTTCATCTAATGAAATGACTAACCCAGAATTTGCGTGCTGATTTGAATACTGAATTATATTAAGAAGCCTTCTAACATTATGAGCTGAAGATCTGCCTTTAACAAAGCCTGTCTGGTCAGGATTAATTATTGTAGGGAGAATTGATTCATGTCGGGTGGCTAATATCTTAGCTAAAATTTTTGTATCCACATTAAGCAAAGAGATTGGATGATACGATCTTTATTTTAGAAAGACAGATTTTGGCTTCTGTCATGGAGCCAGGAAGCTTATTAGAATCAAATGAAAACTGTATCATTGCATGCATTAAGCTCACTAATTCCATTTTACATTTCTGAAAGAATTCCACTGTAAGCCCATCGGGCCCTGGTGCTTTTCCTTTGGGGAGACTATTAATACAATTCAAAATTTCAATTGTTCAATTGGTTTGTTTAACGTCTGTTTTTGCTCTTCAGTTAATTCCCGCAGATTTGAATTTGCAAGGAATTTATTCATATTATCACCAGAAGACCAGCCCGATTGGGACGTGTACAGCCTTTTATAAAATGTTGTTAATTGCTTTGTTGTCGTGATGGCACCTGCCTTCTTTATCTTTGATACTGGATATGACATGCGCTTGAGACCGGTTGTTTAGGTTTGTTAGCGAATTCCTACATCCGCTTTCTAGCAAAAAATATAGATTTTTCAGCTTTATTAGTGAGAATTGCTTCGAGAGAGGTTTTTACTGTTTCTATCTCCGCCAGGAGTACATCTGAGGGGCGCGTATTATATTTTATTTGTAAACCATGGAGGGTCATTTCTAATTTTCTCTGGTCTGCCAGCTGCTTTTTTTTCTGGTTGGATACAAAGGAGGTTATTACAATTACAATGTTCCCAATATTGCAATCTATTACATTTTGAAGTGAGGGTTTGGGAGAGAAAAAGTAGTCTATTCTGCTTCCAGTTTTATGGACTCCAGAAAAAAATGTGTATTCTCTGTCTCTGGGATGAAGGGAACGCCAGACATCTACCAGGCCAATTTCTTCACACGTCTCATGCAGAGCTCGTGCTCTGTTGGTAGGCCTATCATTAGATGTAGAGATTTATCTAACTTTGGTAGTAGTGTACAGTTAAAATCCCCAGTGAGTATACTGTGTTCACATTGCCATTCAGCGAACTGGAGAGAACAAACCTGTGTAATTAATTTGTTAGATTGAATAAGGGGGGATATAAACATTCATAAGGGTAATGGGTTGTCCCGCTAGTGTAGCTTTAAGCAGGATAAACAGTCCAGATTTATGGGAGTATGTAGTAATATCTGATAGTGTTATACATTTGTTTTACTGGTGAATGACGAGCCGTATACTTGTCCCACCCAGTCTCTCTTTAATTTGATGTGCTCACTGGCTGTTAGCTGTGTCTCCTGCAGAAATGCAATATGAATTTGTTCTTTTTTTAAATAGTTTAGAATTTTCTTTCTTTTTACTGGATTTTGAACCCCCTTTAAATTCCAGTTGCATATGTTTAGTATTGATTTATTCACTGACATCACCAGAGATTCGTCTGTTTAGATCTGATATACATGAAAGCTGTTCCCATAGAAAATGAATGAACGGTGATGTCATGTATAGCATTGAGGAGAAAAAAAATAAAAATAAAGTATGTCAAACAGAAAACAGAACTATTTACAATTAACATATTACAAGCATATTTGAGAATAGTGATCGCCACCCTGTCTCATTGGAAACATTACATGAAGCTTCAATATAACACAAAAAAAAGCAGAGTATTCAAAAAGAGCACAGCAAGGTCAAAAAGCTTTGATATGATTCTCGGCACACCGATGCGGCAACAGCATTAACGTTATGTTGGTTCAGTCTTTAAGTCGTTATATTCTCCTTATATGTTTTCCCCTTAATCGTCTACCCCCTCAAACTCTGAACAATAACATTGCTTAGTTGTTTTGTCCCAATAATTAAGTCGTTGAATATGAAATATGAACGAAGCATCAGTAGAAGTATGTCACAAAAAACATATGCAGTCTGTTACATGTCATTCAGTCTCTCCAGGGCGGTTTGCATCTGACGAAGTGAAGATTTACATTAACAATATGACTGATATTTATATCATTTTATGTAAGCTGTACTGTTATAAAGATCATAAATATTACCATCTGCAATAAAAAAAATAAATGTGTGTGTGTATATATATATATATATATAAGGAGCTGCGATTAGGAGCACTCTCTTAAAGGAGTATTAATCTCAGTTTGTTACCTGTATAAAAGACACGTGGAAGCCAGAAATCTTGCTGATTGATAGGGGATCAAATACTTATTTCACTCATTAAAATGCAATAATGTCACAATTTTTGTGTTAACTTATTTGCATTTACGTTATCTTGCGTCCCTCTTAGATTTTTTACTTTGCTTTCAGTTGAGAGCCTCTTTTATTCAGTGCTTCCTTCAAATTATCGATTTTGAAAATATGCCTTCAGGAACATCATCATTACCGACACGGATCAGAGCCCATGCTATCATGACCTCCCATTACTTTCTCCAATAAAGCGTTCAGTGTTCAATGCACAACCAGTTCCTGTCAGTTTCTGAGCGTGTGAGAAAACAGGACACGAGCTGCTTACTTCTTCCTTATTAGCACCAGCTTTCATCTTCTTCTTTGTCACATCAAAGATAGGAAGCACTCCAAAGAGAATAAAAAAGAGCAACTTCTCCTTGAATAATCCTGGGCTGTGCTGTTAGGGTCAGAAAGAGATATTCTGAGGTTTTGGATGGCCTCAGCTCTTTCTAACCTCAGATCTTGATTGCAAAGCCACAAGGCTCTACTGACATGTTAATGAAGCTCTGGAAGAGATGAACCGATGCACTTTGGGGAAAATAACCCATGTGGATTTGCTTTCTGCTACAGTCTGGATGTTTGATAAGGTTGAATTGAGTGTTTCTCCTTGGATGATTTCTGATGGCACGGCGCAGGGCTTTGCTCCCTTCTGGATTGAGGGTGAATTGCCTGTATTTGATTTAAGGCCTCGTGCACCGAACCGAGATTTCCGCGCCGTGACGGTTCAGTACGAATACATGTATCGTTCCACCCCTAATATCCATCCATTTGGACTATACAGTTGCAACATAAAAAAAAAAAAAAATTAATGCAATGCATGTTTGTAAGTCATACATACAAATCTATAAGATTTCTGCACTCTAAAATGAATGCCATAGTTTATTATCAACTATTTGCATCCATTTAAATAATCATATTTCAAAATGCATTCATTCAAATTGCTTAGAATCAACATAACATATATATATATATATATATACACATACATACGCACACACAGACACACACAAACATACGTACACACACACACACACACACACACACACATACATACAGTTAGGTCCATATATATTTGGACACAGTCACAATTTTTTCAGTTTATTATTATTTTAGCTGTTGCCCAAAACACATTCAAGTTACAGTTATATAATGAATATGGGCTTAAAGTGCAGACTCTGTGCTTTAATTTAAGGGTATTCTATCGGGGGTATAAAAATGGTTGTAATTCCTAAGCATTTAATATTTTTGTTCCACCACTTGAATTAAAGCTTAAAGTCTGCACTTCAATATAATTTCAATTCTATTCTGGTGGAACAGAGCCAAAATTATGAACATTATAAAATTATAACGCTGTGGAAAAAGCAATAATCAATTTTGAATCAAATTGAATTTATTGATGATGAATATATTAATCTTGTTAAGGCGAGACACTGCAGGTGAATAGGGTAAAAAAAATAACTAATAGTCATCACCTTACTTACCTAGTTGATTGATTACATTGATAATTGCAAACATTTTTTACATTACAAGCTTTCTAAAATATTAGGTTTAAATATGCAAATTATGCATTATTTAATTAAATATGCGCTTTGCTAGAACAACAATCTAGACACTGGATGAAGTTGGTTTCAAAATACTTATTTCATTTTATTGACATATTAGAGTCAAAAGGTTTTACTGAGTATTAATTGTGTCACTCCATAATTCAGAAAATACTTAGAACAGACAGAAAACAATACATTTTCACAGTTTTTGGGGGAATAAAATGTTGTATATAATCAAGCAAATTCTATATGATCAAATCCCTCTGTAAAAACCTTCAGGATATAGACAGAATAAAGATGTAAAGATGTGTAAGTGCTACTGAAGTGGAGATGTATGGCTCAGTGTAGGAGAGAAAATATGTATTGTTATTGAAATCTATTGACACAAATAGATAAAGTGCTATAAAAGAAACACTTAAGTGTCTTTTGGATGTTTTCTTTCCACTAGTCTGAAAAAATACTTTGAGATTTTGGGCTTTTTGGTTTTTCATAAATTTGACAGGTGCATGAAAAAAACACATTCAGTTTATTACAGAAATCTGACCTGTTTCATTTATGTACAATATGACTGACAAATGTGACCCTGGACCACAGAACCATAAGGGTCAACTTTTTGGAAAGTGAGATTTATTTATCATATGAAAGCTGAATAAATAAGCTTTCAATTGATGTATGGTTTGTTAGGATAGGACAATATTTGGCCGAGACACTACTATTTCAAATGAAATTCTTAGAAATCCTTTTGTCCAAATGAAGTTCTTAGAAATGCATATTACTACTCAAAAATTAAGGAAATTTACTAAATATCTTCATGGGACATGATCTTTACTTAATGATTTTTGGCATTAAAAAAAAGTATAATTTTGATCCATACAATGTATTGTTGGCTATTGCTACAAATATACCTGTGCTACTCATGACTGCTTTTGTGCTGCAGGGTCACATATATGCATCACATTAAGTTTAGTAAAACTTTGTAATCCAAACTTTTTTTCCTTTCTTTTTGATGTCCTAGTTGCATGGTATGAAGACTTTGGCCTTTTAATACCATTACTCAGAAAATTCCTGAAGAAGACTGTGGTTTTATTGTTAGTATAAAACATCTGCAGACTTTTATTCACAGTGTTGAGGTCAAATGTCTGCAGAGCAAAATTGCCTTCATGTTAAATGTCACTGAAATAAAGAAGACAGAAAATAAGCTGGTAGACGTCTGAGAGCGCTTTTGTCTGCTGTAGAGCCCTGCTGTAACCTCTGTCAGCCACCGATGCCGAGGTTCTGCTGCTTTTGTCAGGACATAATTACAGTGTTTGCTGTGCAGCGCTCTATTAATATTCCTCATACAGTACATTCTGTAAAAATGTGTTCAACGTGCAATTAGATCAGTCTGAACGACTGAAAGGAATAGTTCACCCAAAAATGAAAATGTGCTGAAAATGTCATCATCCTCAGGCCATCCAAGATGTAGATGGGATTGTTTTTTCATCAGATTTGGAGAAATGTAGCACTTGCAGTGCTCTGCAGTGAATGGGTGCCGTCAGAATGAGTCCAAACAGCTGATAAAAACATCACAATAATCCACACCACTCCAGTCCATCAGTTAACATCTGGAGAAGACAAAAGCTGAAACAAATCCATCATACGATGTTTTAACTAAAATACAAGTCCATAATAACACTTCCTCCAGTGAAAAAGTGGTTATTATAGATTATGGACTTACAGTATAGTTTAGCCAAAAGCAGTGGTTTGAAGTTAAAACATCTTAATGCTGGATTTATTTCAGCTTTTGTCTTCTCCAGATGTTAAGTGATGGACTGGAGTGGTGTGGATTATTGTGATGTTTTTATCAGCTGTTTGGACTCTCATTCTGACGGCACCCATTTACTGCAGAGGAGACATTGCTGAGCAAGTGCTACATTTCTCCAAATCTGATGAAGAAACAATCTCATCTACATCTTGGATGGCCTGAGGATGATGACATTTTCAGCACATTTTCATTTTTGGGTGAACTATTCTTTTAACATATGGACATATAGAGATTTTTGGTATACTTGTTGAAAATCTCTCTCTTTCCTGACAGCTTTAAGCAGGTAAAAACACTTTTCCACCCAAAGGCAGGCCGCTTATCCTGATTCTGTGCAGACAGATAGCAGCTGAAGTGAGAAGGGCAGTGAAGTAAAGCACATGGAGAAAGTTCCTCACTATATCAGAAATGATTTTCTCTGAGAGCGGCGAGTGGAACGGAGAGCACGAGTCTGAGAGATGAATTATAATGGCATGATCAGGATTTGCCTCTGCTTAAAGCAAATAGGTTAAAAATTTATTTATGGTTATTTTTTTGTTTAAAATATAGTGACAGTATTTTTGCTGTTAAACAGAAATAAACACCCATGTAAAAGATATAATAGTTGGCTTAAATGGGCCATTCCTGTTCTATAGTACTTTAAAAACTGAATTTGGCTTTGTCATAATCTAAAGAAGACTTGCAGAAATTTGTCAAGCTCTGACACTTTAATTAAACTATTAATTATATCTTAATTATTTACCCAGTGGAATGAAAATGAAACTTGGCACATGTTGTAAGCCTTATTTTAAAATGATTTTAGACACTCTCATGACCCATTTAACCATTTGAAGTGTAGTGGATTTGTGTTTAGTACAGGGTCACGTTTCTGTGCGTCACGACTGGAGTGTTTCATCTCTAAAGCCGCGCTGCTCACTTTAACATCCACTTGTGTTAACTCCTCCTCATTGTACATCCATTCTTTGACTCTAATGTGACAGTCTCATGCTTCATCCTGACCTAGAATTAAGACACGATTCTGAGTTTAAGTTTGCATGCATGCATAAATTGCATCTCCCAAGATGCTCTCTGCTCTCTTTCTGCTGCGTTTCATCAACGTCACACCAGACTCAAGGGTTTGAGTAGTTAACAAGTCAGATGTTTCAGATGTGATGCAGAATTACCGACTTCAGTTTATTTTTAATATGCATTAATTGTTTTGACTCCAAAGATAATTTTTTTACGTGCAAAGTCTGAAAAAATAATGCAGGTGTGAATCATTAATATAAGCTTGGCGTTTTTTCATGCACACAAACACACAGGCGTTGTGAGAGGATCAAATGCGAATGACATAGTCTAATAAAGTCTAGTGGCATTCATTGCTACATGTAGACATTATTAGTTTAAGCATGATGATCTTTGTGTGTATGTGTGTGTGGTTTCCATGTCCTGTGAAAAACCCTGGGCTGATTTTCATATGGGCCTGCAGTTCATTAAGTTAAGTGCAACTAAATGCAGAGAATAACCTTGTGAAATACGGTCATTTGGCTTGAGGTTTTCTTAGCACTTCCCATCTGAGAACTTCGTACAAAGGCATTCTGTGAACAAAGCATAAAAAACCCTTCTTAAAAGATATCGCAACTAATCTAAAAGCAAACAGATGGTCCTTTGAAAGCGAACCGACCCTGATTCAATATATAGATTGCACTCGGGAAAAGAAAATGATATTTGCTCTTTTGCCTGTGGGCGAGATTGCACCAGATCTTTTACTCTCTGTTCCCCATTGGTTTGCTGTCAGAGCTGAACACAGGTGAGATGGTCATAAAGTGTTCAGTTATTTGCAGTCGTGTCTCTTGTGTATAATCAAGCATTGCTCTCTAATCTCTAGTATGCATGCGTGAAGCCGCTAGTATGACTGTGCATCCCAGAGCTCAATTAAACACACACGTGCACACTGATGCTATTTTACTGCCACACACTTAATTATACTGATGTGTGAAAGAGACATTGTAACTCGTCATATATTGATCTTGTGCATCGACTGCATCTTGTTTTTGTCCAATGGCAGTTAGCCATTGTAGTTTCATATATGCTGCAGACGTGCTGCTCAAACGACAACATTGTGATTATGATTATGAATGTGCATTTGAAGCAGTGTTTTATTGATTACTCTGAGTGTTCTCCCGCCGTCATTGCTTTCAGATTTATTTCAGGAATCCGTAGGGACTAGGTCTGGTGGGTGTGAGACTGCCGGGTCATGTTAATATTGTGCCCTAGTGAGCTGGAAGATTATTATTTTTATTTGATTTATTTTGGCATATATGTAAGATAGATTTCAAATTTAAAACCTTTTCAATGTAATATACTCATATTACATCTCATTTGTATGTAGGATCTATTATAATAAAATGAGTTACATTCACAATCAAATTAGTTTAAATGGAAATATAGTTTTTTTTTTAGTAACATTGAAACATTTTCTGATATTCTTATATTTCCTATATTCTTATATTTTCAAATATTTACAATTTAAATGCAATATTGTTATATAGATGTGATATAAAGACAGAGAGAGGACAAGTGAGACTGGTGTAATTGTAATATGGATTAAACAGAAAATATAGTTGTTTTGTAATAATATTTAAATCTGATATTCTTACAGTATATTAGATCGAAGTATAAATCACAAAATGGAAATATAAAAAGTATATAATATTGAGTATTTTGAGTTGCACATCTATTGCAATAAAAGATCATGTAAAATATCCCAGAGGCACTCACCACTTTTGGCAATATGTTTTTAATAATTCTTAATAAATAATAGCCTAATAATAAGAATAATAATAAAAAAATTAGGGCAGTGATGTAAAGGTCAAAGGTCATCATGGTGTAAAATCACTCTCTGAATGGTCAAAAGGGGCTGCACTGTAGAGGAAAATAAAAGCGACTTTATGGTTTTTTGTGACAATGAAGATTTCTTTTGTTCATTTATTCTGGCCAGAGTCCCGAGGCAAAGAAATGAAGCACAATTTGTCCATTTATGATGTGCATGACTCACTTATTAAAATAAATTGTGAAACTGTGTTGCATCACTTGGGCAAGCAGGACTAGATACGCCATCGTGTTTTATTAAGCACAAATACTGCACACACGCATCCGGCTTCTGCTTTTGCTGAACACACCATGATGCTCAACTAATACTGCATTAGACATTTCAGGCCATTCATCTCGTCTTTTCATTATTGATTTGAAGTCAAGTCTTTCTCTGTTCTTCAAGTCAAGAAAGTGGCTGTTTTGTGCTGGAGATTTGGTGAGATAAGACGTCTTCATTTCTCTCTTCTGGAGCACGTGAGTGATGAGGAGGAGGCCAAACGAGGGAAGATCGTGTTTTATAGATGGAGGTGAAGTATAGATCAGCTCGAGGGGATGTTTGTAATGAATCTCTCGATGTGATTACACCTGTGTGTGATACGTGCGTTCACGGCGATGCTGGGGTTAACATGTAGATGTGTGTTCACCTGCAGTTTATTTATTTCACACAAGAACAATGTGATTTCTCAGGAATCTTATCGTCAGCACTGCGGTGGGTCCTAATGACAAGTGTTATTAAAAAAGGTTTAGGACATTTTCTGCTGATTGTGGGAGAAAAACTGCAGAATTTAATACATTCTAAAAAATATATAAATAAAAATTGTATGAAATATAAATATAATGTATATAGTAAAGTGTATTAAGTTGAAATAACCCATTTGATGTTAATGTTTATGTGGAAAAAAAAAAGAAGAAGAGGAGAAAAATTGAAGGCACTTCATGTCATTAGTTATTATCATTAACTAAAAAAAAAAAAAAATATATATATATATATACTTTTTGTTGCTTTAAATAAATGAATATAAAAACAAACAAACACACATACATTAACTGAAATAAAATAAAATATGAATTTCAGCTAGTTTTAAAGAAGTACTAAAAAAGTAAAAGTAAATCAACTAAATACAAAAATATACATATAAATATACATGAAATGCATAAAAAAGAGAACTGTATATATAGACATTTCTAAGGCTGCATTTATTTGATTAAAACAGTAATATTTAGAATATTATTGCAATTTAAACTAACTGTTTTCTATGTGAATATCTGTTAAAATATCATTTATTTCTGTGATGTGCAGCTGTATTTTCAGCATCATTACTCCAGTCTTCAGTGTCACATGATCTTCAGAAATCATAATAATATACTGATTTACTGCTCAACAAACAGTTATTTGTGGAAACCGTGATATATTTTACTTGTCAGGATCCTTAGAGTTTAAAAGAAAAGCATTTATTTAAAATATAAATGTTTTCTAACATTATAAATGTCTTTTCTGTCACTCTTTGCAAAAAAAAGTATTTATTTCTTTCAAAAAATGGAAAATAAAATCTTACTGACCCCAAACCCACCTCTTTAATCTCAGCTTTCTTAAAGCAATTGGTTTCCTTAAAGACTCTCCACATGGTCTCTTCTTGTTTTAATAAAGTGATAGGTGCAGGTTCACCTTAGATGCTTTGCTGATGTGCTTTTAGATTCTGAAAGACAACCTGAACTGACACTTTTACTTCAGACTTTTATCTGATTTAATGTCAGGTTGATTTGATATCGAACGCATTTACATATCCTTAATTTCCTCTGAGCCCAGAATGAATTTTCCTGGCTAAAGATAAGATTGACTTGATTAGTCTGAGTGATGGCTTTGAATTTACATATTTACATAAACACACACACACACACGGATCTGTCCGGAGGTGTGTGTCGCTGCAGGAGCGCTGTGGTGGATGATGGGAGTTGAATTGGACTCTGATTGGATGTCAGTTTATCAGATGGCTGAGGTTCTGCTGGACTGAAAAAGCGCAAATGTCTCAATGCTGTGTGAGATGTTGGAAATCTAAACTCAAATAGCAGAACAAACCACGAGATCAAGACAAATCCAGCCCCACACATGCACCGATAACTCGCTGATAACAGGAAACTGAGAACTAAGAGTAAACAGGAAGCAAGTTTGGAAAGTGATTTTGAACATGAACTTTGTTCGACGTTACACATTTAATATAGGAACACACCAGAAACACACAATGCATTGTTAAATGTTAAGTAACATATGACTCAAAAATTTATTTTAACGTAAAAGATACAGTAGCAACATTTTAAGTTTACAGATTTTTATTTTTCATAAACTTAAATAATGTTAATATGCCAAATTACTAAAATCTGATTTTTACCTTTATTATAAAATGACGACCAACTTAAAAACACAAGTGGTGATGAGAAAGTCACACAAACACACACCATCATGCATAATACACTAACATACACTAAATGACATTAAAATAATGTGATAAACCTTAATTTAACAAAATTAATTAAATTTACTATCTCACAATTCTGACTTTTCTTCTCAAAATTACAATATTTTGCAGTTCTTAGTTTGTCTCACAGTTTTGAGTTTATATCTTGCAAATTTTGACACGTCGCAATTACACTTTATTTTATTTTAATTTTTCCTGTGGCTTCCATAAAAGAAAAAAAAAAAATCTCTGCCAGTAGGGTAAGACAAATGATATTTTATTTTTATTTCATTTTATTTATTTATTTTCCTGTGGCAGAAACAGACTTCCATAAAAGACAAAAAACAAATCTCTGCCAGTAAGGTAAGACAAATTAAATTAAAATTAATTCAAAGAGCAAACAAGCAAGATTATAATTCTTTAACGGTTTTCCCCCTCTTGTTTATTAAAAAAAAAAAAAAAAAAACTTTAATTTTTCCAGAAATGCATGAAAAATACACTAAATTACACTAACGTAATGTAATAAACATCAATTTAATAACATAAAATGTAAAAAAAAAATGTGTTTATGAATGGCTTCAAACACGGCTTAGCTAATCATAATCAAAGACCAAAAACTCTCCGTTTTTCTTTAAGGCCACATCTCTTTAAAGGGAATCTGAAAATTTTAATTGTTATTCCAAACCTGTATGGAGCACAAAAGAATATATTTTGAAGAATGTTGGGGTCTGAGTAACTTTGGACCCCAGATAACAAACATCCTCTGCTCCCACTAGCTTGTGGGCAATGGATTGCATTACTAACATCTCACAGACTGCCATCAAAGCACATTTGATGACTGTAAATGGAGTGCAGTGCAGGAATGATGGGACACTTCCGTCATCGGGCTTGATTTTGTGTGATCAGTTTTCATTTTCTTTTGGAATTCTGTCCTAAACATGAGTGCACTTCTTAGCAGACGAATGATGAAAGCGTGACCAGGTGTGTGTTTTGTGTGTTTCAGAGGGTTTGGCTGTTGGCGTGGGCTTTGGAGCAATCGGTAAAACTCCCTCGGCTACATTTGAAAGAGCCAGGTAAGACATGAACAGGATAGTTCATCCAAAACTTTTTAATTTAAAACATTTAATCAAAATCAGAATCAGAAAGAGCTTTATTGCTTTATTTTTATTTTAGTGTCATAAGCTTCCAGTTCACAGAAGCAATGACACACAGACAATAAAATTAGGATGAGAATAAAAAAATACACATGTAAATATAAATATACAAAAAATTTAAAAAATAATTTGAAAAATAAACAAATTGTGTATGTACAGTTGTGCTATAGATGATAGAATGAAATAGAATAGAAAGAGATGCAGGGATGTACAAGGATGGAGGTGGTAGCAAATAGATATAAGGTTATTGCACATTGCTATTGCATAAATGGGGGGGGGGGGGTATTTAACTGTTCATACGGTGGATTGCCTGGGGGAAGAAACTGTTCTTGTGCCTGGCTGTCCTGGTATTTGGGGCTCTGTAGCGCCGGCCAGGTGGCAAAAGTTCAAAAAGGGGATAACTTAATTTTCTGAGCCCTTTTCCCCACTCTGGATGTATATAGTTCTTGAAGGGTGGGCAGGGGAGCGCCAATAATCCTTTCAGCAGTCCGAACCGTTCTCTGTACTCTTCTGATGCCTGATTTTGTAGCTGAGCCAAACCAGACAGTTATTGAAGTGCACAGAACAGACTCGATGACGGCAGAGTAGAACTGTTTCAGTAGCTCCTGTGGCAGGTTAAACTTCCTCAGCTGGCGAAGGAAGTACAGCCTTTGTTGGGTTTTTTTTTTTTTTTTTTTTACAATGGAGTCGATGTGAGTGTCCCAATTCAGGTCCTGGGAACTTGAATGTCTCCACTGCAGCCACAGTGCTGAGCATGTTAAGCGCAGGTTGTTAAGACTGCACCAGACAGCCAGCTCTTTAACCTCCTTCAGGAGCTTGACAGAGGGGTCAGTAGAATTCATTGGTGTAGAGGGAGAAGAGCAGTGGGGAGAGAACGCAGCCCTGGCGCACATCATCTTCACTGATCTGAAGTATGCTGGAGGTGTTAACGGTTGTGTGAAGAGATGATCAGAAGGCACCACATTTACATTTATTCATTTAAAAAGACGCTTTTATCCAAAGCGACAAACAATTATATATGTCAGAGGTCGCACGCCTCTGGAGCAACTAGGGGTTAAGTGTCTTGCTCAGGGACACATTGGTGACACATTGGTGTCTCACAGTGGATTCGAACCCGGGTCTCTCACACCAAAGGCATGTGTCTTATCCACTGCGCCATCACCACCCCTAGTGCTGATGATGCTGCTGTCTGACATGAATTTCCCCAGTTTCACTAGCTGTTGCCTATCTGTCAGAAAGCTGTTGATCCATTGACAGTTAGAGCTAGGGACAGAGAGCTGGGTTAGTTTGGTCTGGAGGAGTGTTGGACCGATGGTGTTGAAGGCCGAACTGAAGTCCCCAAACAGGATCCTCACATAAGTCGCTTATTTGTCCAGGTGTTGCAGGATGTAATGCAGTCCCATGTTGACTGCATCATCCACAGACCTGTTTGCTCGGTATGCAAACTGCAGGGGGTCCAGTGATGTCCTTCAGATAAGCCAGAACCAGTTTTTCAAGTGACTTCATGACGACAGACATTAGAGCAACAGGTCTGTAGGCGTTAAGTCCTGTTATCTTGGGTTTCTTTAGGATGGGGATGATGGTGGAGCGTTTGAAGCAGGAATGGACTTCACACGACTCCAGAGATCTATTGAAGATCTGGGAGAAGATGGGGGCCAGCTGGTCAGCACAGGTTTTCAGACACACTGGTGTCTTTTCTTCTTTTGTTCTTTCTGAAGACCTGGAGATCTGGCGCACATCATCTTCACTGATCTGAAGTATGCTGGAGGTGTTAACGGTTGTGTGAAGAGATGATCAGAACGGGTGTGGGGGGTTTCGTATCTACAATAAAACTCATTCAGGTCTTCAGCAAGTTGTTGATTCACCTCAGTGCTGGGGGATGGTGTCCTGTACTTGGTGATGGCTTTCAGGCCTTTCCACACTGAAGCTGAGTCAATGGAAGTGAACTGATCTTCCAGCTTTTTAGTGTATCTTCTTTTAGCCACACTAATCTCCTTATTCAGTGTGTTCCTGGTCTGATTGTACAAGACTCTGTCCCCATTTCTGTAGGCATCCTCTTTGGCCTGATGTCTGAGTTTTGCTGTAAACCATGGCTTATCATTGTTGAATGTTAAATAAGTCCTGATGGGAATGCATATATCCTCACAGAAACTGATATATGAAGTGAGCTCGTCCAGATCGGTGGCAGCAGCTTCAAAAACACTCCAATCAGTAAGGTCGAAACAAGCTTGTAAACCCCGGTCTGTTTCGTTGGTCCATCTCTTTAAGTCTTTATCACCACTATATCATTCCAGCACATTTATTTTCTTTCGCAAAGCACAAAAGCAGAACATCTGCGCTTCTGTTGTCTGCAAGCAAATGGAAAGGAATAATAAATGTTGAGCATACAAAGATTTTCAGCCTGACTTTCACTCTGGTCCTCACAAAAAGCTAAATTCGGAAGAACACGGTGCAAAAGTCATCATTTTAATGTACTTTGATAGTGCTTTGTTGAGCTTCGCCATGTAAATCACCATTATTTTGTTATTTGAAGAAGAGCCTCTTAGATGTTCTGAACATCTCATTTTGTGTTGCACAGATAAATTGAATTGAATTAAATCTAACTTGAGGCTGGAAAAACATTGGAATGAAGGCAGACAAAATGTAATGATGTAATGGTAAAAGACAATATGTGCTAGTGTTTTAGGTCATAGTGACCCAGGATCTGTATTACTTCTTGTAACTGGAATAAAAAAAAAAGTTGCTTTGGAAGAACATCTAAACATCTAGATTGAAGGTAATGGTTTTAACTGCTTACATCTCATAAACATTCCATTAAAATAAGAAAGATTCAATTGTCATGGCATCAGAAAAACAAGATTATTTTTCTGACCCCATTGGCTGTATCTTTTTTCTTGTTTAATCCAAAGAAATTGATGCTTTTCTCAGAAAGCAAGACTTAATATCTGATATCATTTTGCTTCTGAAGTAAACATATCTCGATTTAAGAATGTGTAGATATTTGTATTGGAAAACAAGGCAAAAATACTGAGGAAGAAGCTGATTTTCAATGACTAAGATTTAATGAGTGAAAATGAAATGCTGAGATGCTTCTTCTGTTGAGAGTTGAGAGCTCGGTCAGGCGTATTGCAGAACAGAACAGTGTCTGCTTAATTGTTCTGTCAAACTAATACTGGGGCCAGAAGGATGTGAGGATGAGGAAAAGATGACATAAGTTTCATTTCGGGGTGAATTATTTCTTTAAAGGGCACATGCAGTGTTTTCTGACAGTATTGTGTGCTGCTGTCACCAAGTGGATAAAGCTGGTATGGTGAGATCTCTTCACGCACACACACACACACACCCACACACACACACACACACACACACACACACACACACACACACAGAGCGTGCTGTTGTGATTATGTTAGTATCCATGTTCTCGGGACAGTCTGTTTAAGCGGGAGAATCCTGGCAGACAGGGTTGGAGCGAGCGAGCGAGAAGGAAACCGGCTAACAAGTGTTCACATCACACCACCAGATGGAATCTATTAGCCGTCGCTGAGAATCAGAGCCGCATTGTAAGCGCTGAAGCACCTGGACTCCACTATGGGTCTCAATGAGGTCCTGTGTGTGTGTGAGAGACCGCCATCCAGATGTGAGCTGAAGCTTGCAGATGTTGAGATAGAATCCGTGTCTTTATTTAGTATTTGTGTGTTTCTCCATAGGGAAAGCTGTTCTGCATTAGTCTTACGATCATGTAATCTCTTTACATCCGCACTGACAGCTGAGGGCTTGTGCTTTCTGTTTGCTCGTGATTCAAAGATGAATAGATACATGGTTTGTTCAATAAGTAAACACAGGCAGCAGCTTTCTGCGGTGTGTTGAACTTATGATACGGCATAAGAAAGAGGGCTTTGTCAGCCTGAAAACAACGAAACAGAGTCTGTTTCATTTCTATAGCGCTTTTCATATCATTTCAGCTTGACAAGAAACCGTGATATTGATGTTTGTAATATCTTAATGTCGCATTTGGCAGATTAAAGCTGGGCGACAATGTACATTTTGCTTATATCACTTAATAAAAGCAATATATAAAAGAGGAAAAAGCTGGACATACTTATCCGATTGAAATATATCACTGGGAGATTTTCATTAAAACATACTTTATACATGTTTTTGAAAAATAAACTTTAAAAGGAATGTAAAAAAGAACATTTTAAATAAAAAATAAATAAATAAATTTAGAATTGCAAAATATAAACTCAGAATTCCTAGAATTCTTATAATTACTTGTTTATGTCACTTAATTCTAACTCTTAATTCTTCTCTTAATTGTGACTTTATATCTCTCCATTATGACTTTTTTTTCAGAATTTTGGTATTATATCTCATAATTTTGTCACATTTTCTCAGAGAAATTAAGTGGAAATTGTGAGGCAAAAAGTTGAATTACATTTTAAAAGTTTTATTCTGTGGCAGTCTTTTTTTGAGAATGAAATATAGCATTCGTTACACATATAATGTTGAGTCTTTATTGTGTTGCATCAGAGAAGGAAGGAAGAATATATTTTTCTCAGAATTGCAAGATTGCAAGATTAAAGATCTCACAAACTACTCTTACAGTTCTATTCTACTGCACTGTATTCTTCTTTCTGTTCTTTCTAGTTAAAGCAATGATGGAATCAATACTTGCATGAGCGTAAAGTCCTTCGGTTTGTTGTTTCGAGGAACCAGGAGAATCCCAGCCCTCTTTTAAGGGATTTCTGGGAAGAGAAAGCGTTTACATTAGCGTGATTAGTTTTTGGTAATTAAGGTGAGCTGGCTGAGCATCACAGGGAAGCCACGTCAGATCGTGTTTTCCATTCACCAAAGAGCTAAAACTTTCCAAATGTTTTCCAAACATCAGAAACCCTCACCAAATGATAATAATGGACATTATAGACTGTTCAGTCAGCGGTGACTCTTGAAAAGCCACGTTTGCGAAGCATGACGTTAGTCAACCAAGAATTGCTGCCTTTTTTTTTTTGGGATGTTACCGAAACCATAAACTTTCTCGGCCTGAACTTTATGCTGAATCCTGTCTCATATTTTTGTGATTTTTCCTGATTGGACAGGTATAAACAAGCTGAAGTGCTTCTGCTAACATTAGTTCACCTTGGCTCTGGTTGTTTATTCAGAGTCTTGATCTGACCTCCTCACGGCCTCAGAGCTCTAGGAGGTTTTTGGATGTGTTTGTGCATTTTCTGAAACTGTCTCTTTCTCCATCGTGAGCCGCAGAAGCCAGACAGGCAGTCAGACAGTCTTCTCTCTCTCTCTCTCTCTCTGCGCTCTGAAACAAAAGTCTGTTTGTTTTCCAGGGAGAGCCACTCTTCTGTTTCTTCCCTCTTTCCCAGCGCTCTTCTCCCAGTCAAAGCAGTCCTTGCATTCCCCAGTACCCACATACTCAAGTGAACTGTTAAAACCAGATGCTCAGAGGCTCTTCAAAGAAACGGGGACTGGTTTTTGCAGCTCCAGTGTAGGCAGCGTTTGAAGGTACAGAGCATATGTTGCTGACCGGATCCACTGAAGCCCACTGGCCCAGGCATGCAGTGTATAGAGTTTGGGGAATGTTGGGATCAGAGTTATTTTAGTAGCATTAAAATACTATCATTGCGTTTGCTAATATTTTGAATTAGATTTTATTTTTCTACTGTCTATTTGACATTTTAATTTTAGCTAGTTTTAGTAATTTTGTTGCACATTCATTCATTCATTCATGATATTTATTACTTTTTATTTATTAGTTTTAGTTTTAGTTTGTTATTTTTATATTTTTTCTTTAACGAGTTACTTTTAGTCATTTTCTTGTGCTTTTGTCATTTTGTTATTTATTTCTATATACTATTTATTATTTTTATTTAGTCTCAGTTATTTTTATATTTTCTCTTTAACTAGTTACTTTTGTAATTTGTTGTGTTTTATTCATCTGTATTCATTTTTTATTTATTGGCTATATAGTATTTATTGTTTTTATTTATTATTTTTAGTTTTTTTTATATTTTCTCTTTAATTTTAATTAGTTTTTATTTGTCTGTCGGTCTATCTATAAATATTTCTAGATATTTATTATTTTTTATTTATTTAATTTTGTCTTAATTATTTTTAGTTTATTTAGTTTTAGTACTTAAACTTAAAATGAAAAATATTGCCATGGCAACTATAGCTAAAATAATATGTTTCAAATATTGTTTTAAAATATTTATTTATTTATTTATTCATTTTAGTGAACATTTATTGTATGCAAAGTATTTTTACTGGTTTATTTTTATTTAACTAACTAATGCTGGCTGGATAAGTGTGACATGAGTGAAGTCACTCCTCATCACGTTCAGCAGAGGAGGTGACGTGACCCTGGAGCTGTCAAAACAAGTTTATAATATTTCTAGAGCTAAATGTGACGAACTCAGCTGGAATAACAGTCCCCCGCCTGCTTCTCTGCTGGAGGTGTTTCTCTCAAACCTTTAATCATACTAACATCAGTCCACATACTAATTATAATGAAGTGTCACAAACTCATTTTAATAGAAATATATCTTATACATGCTTTTTCTTCAAAGAAAGCAAGCCAATTTCCTCAGATGTGCTCATGAAAAACTTCAAACGATGAAGGTTAGAGAGAAAAATATACAAAGGGCTTGTGAATAAATAATTTAACGGAATTAACGTGTTTGCAAGATATTAACACAAAGTGGGTCAGTGAATTGATTAAGAATGTCAGAATGGATAATAATAATTGTATTATCATATATTTAAAATTGCGTCCAAACAGTAAGACATCTGCCATTTAATATCAAGCCATTATTGAATAATTTATCTGGGAATCTCATATGATTTATAGTTATTACATTACTGATGTCTGCACTGTTTAATTTCTAGACTAGTTGTTATTAGATATGCTTTAATACATTGACTAAGTTTACAGTAAAAAACACAGCAGCTGTGGTTGCCAGAATTTTACCGTAAAAAATACAGTAGCTAACACACATGAAACTGAAATAATGCAATAAACATTCATTTAACATTAGATGTAACATACAACCCTAATGTACAAAACTGATAAGGAAAAAAAACGAAGAAACATAGTTGAAAATGTAACTGAAAATGTAATCAGTTTACGGTTATTCACTGTAAATTATACATTCTTTTTCCACTTCCAAAAACAGTATACTACTGTAAAATTAAATGTAATGTCCAATGCAGTTTTTCACCATGTATAGTAGGGGAACTTACTGTTAACCATTTAACAGGTTTTTACTGAAGCATTTTTAGTCTTTTACTGTTAAATTCATGGTCATTTTTTAAAACTAGTTTTTAACTCTACTTGGCGAGAAAAGCTGTTTGGTGAATATTTATAGCACACATTTTCATCATAGTTTATGCTCAAAAGTATTTTCATTAGCTGATGCTGTTCCTCTGTCAAACTGAAGCATTGGTGTCAGCGTTCAGTGTTTTTTGGAGCTGATCTAGCAGCTTTTAGAGTTATTTGCGTTAAACTGCGGCACTGTGTTTACTAGGCCAGTGAGCGGGTTTAACCAAACACACATGCTGACAGGAATCTGCCGCACAATGGACCTTCGCAAAAATCATAAACAGCTTGTCAGCCAAGACCGAAACACTTCCAGACTGATTTCTTGTTGAGTTGAGATGGGCATCAGTGTGGGACATAAATTTGGGCTCCTCACAGACGTTATGCGTTTGCCTACAAAAGCACCTCTGGCTCTGCACCCCTTTACCTCAGTTCATTAACTCAGACTTATGTGCCTCTAGAAGTTTGCGTTCTGCAAGTGAACATTGCTTTATTGTGCCATCCCAAAGAGACACAAAATCACTTCCACTGACTTTTACATTAACTGTTCCCTCCTGGTGGAATGACCTGTACAATTCAATCCCAGCAGCTAAATATATTAGGTATAAAATCTAAAAAAAAAAGTCTGCCAAATTAGGGTTTGACCTGATTTAATTAATCAAATAAGATTATTGCAGTCTGACATATACATTTTTTTTGCATGATTTGAGCTAAATACATGATACTGTATTTTTGAGTTTATCATTGTTTTGACATGCTTGTTGTCTGGATAGAAATTGGCTGATTTGCCTTTAGGAGACTTTTGTGCAAACGTGATGCAATTATGGATGAAGCTCGTGCCCTCCTCAGACAAATGAAGCCTGAATTTACTGTATGATTTGTTTTAATGCTGCTTGTGAAATCACCCATACAAGACTTGATGCATGCAACACTAACGACTTGAATATAATCTTCTAATAAGCACATCTGTGCATTTCAGCATCTTCTTCTCTGTGCTCTTCTCATAAGTCATATTTTATGCATTGTTTTCCACGTGTTAAGATTGTCAACGAATTGCTTTCAGGATAATGAACAACACTAATGTCCCGATCCTTCGTCTCCAGCGTCTCTGTGCTCCTCAACATCACACATTATGTTGCTTTTGACTAAACAAGTAGCTGTTTCTGAACTCATTTTGTGTGTTGTGATTTTTAAGATTAAATGGAGTCTGGAAATCTTGTGTGTCACAGCGTCGAAACGTTCCCACTGTTTGCTGAAGTCTCTTTCTCATCTCGTCCACATGACTTTTTTGCACAAATGCATCAATTTGTCAGTGATGGATGCTACATATTTCTTTCCATTTCTTCTATATGTCTCTAAATGTATATTCTTACTTTAGAAGGAAAGCACAACTAACGCTGGGCTGAAACCGATCATAATTTCTCATCTGCTGAATTCAGTGAACGAATCGGTCAGAAATGCTGCTAAACAAACATTGTTTTTGTGGATTTGGGTTGGTAGGTTTGTGATGGACCTGTTTCTTGTTTCCTTTTCTCCCAAATCCATCAGGAATAAGTCCGCTAGAGCTTGATTTTTTTAAATGTAGTATTCAGGTTGTTGTTGCTTGAAATTTTTTGTCTATATGGGGAAAAAACACCCACTGTGTTTACTAGCTAAATTAAAAACAACTATTGAGTTTAAGGATCATATCAAGATTGTATCTCAGGTTAATGAGATGTGTGTGTATAATACATTAATGAGCTTTAAATGCTCATGAATTAAAAACATTTTAACCCATTAATTGCATTGCTTTTAGTTATGCAAAATGATATCATTTACATTTGACAATTTGAATGATCGCTTATTTTAAAATAAATATATTATTATTATTATAAATGCATAAATGAGCTTATGAGTATAAGAATCAAGTCAAGATCATAATTTAAGTGTAATTTTAAAAAAACATAATACATTGAGATTTAAATTCTCATGAATTACATTACTTTCACATATTTTTATTTATTTATAACGTTCATCAATATCTTGCAGATTGTACAAGTGGTATAAATGTCTTTGTGTAGAAAGAAAATTGAGTGCCCATTATGATATCTAGCTAAATCTAACACAGCTAAAGAGAAATAAGTGACAAGGGTGGGATTTAAAATTATTATAATTTTATTTTATATATTTTAAAATAAATATATTATATATTTTTGAGTAGCGAGCTTTGAATGCTCATTAATTATTAAATAAACATTTTAAGCCATGAATATTCAAAGCATTATTTGCATTTTACAAATTTAATGATCAGTAATTTTGTTTCTATCGATTAACGTAGACTTTCTGGGTGGTTTGTAAACTTATGAGAAGAACCGTGTGCTAAAAGTTCAGTCTACGCTTCAAAATGTACTGTATCTGCAGGCTGTGAACATATTTAGTGAAAATGTGATGTAGTGAGAAAAGAAAGCAGGAGAGAGAGAGAGAGAGAGAGAGAGAGAGCAGGGCGAGGGCTGGACTGATGGCTCTCTATCTAAATGTTATTCTCTGCAGTCCTCAAAGAGCACATTGTGCTTTGAATCTCAAAAACATAGGGCCCCTGTTCTCCGGCTCTCTGTCTCTCATCCATCTCTCTCCCTCTTTCTCCACATCCCTCCATTTCCTCCACCCCACCCTGCTTTCCTGCGTTTTCATTTCGCCGTCTCTCATCTCTCTCACATGATAAGGGCTTTAAGAAACCTTAAGGGATTGGAAGAATTCATTTCTCTCAACCGCTTTTATTCTCTTGTTTATTGAGTTTTGGCAGAGTTTGTCGGGCTCTTATATCCTCCCTGCCCTCTTATTATTTGTTTGTCTGTTTTTTTCCTAAAAGGTAAAGCATGTTGATGGCAGTTGACCATAATCAAAGAATCACATTCATTACCAACATGAATGCCTCGTGTACATAATTGTGCAGATTTTCCCTAAAAATCAGTGCTGAGCGTGCATCTGGGTGTCCTCAGAACAGTGAAGGTTTTTCTGTGAGCAAATGCTGTTAATCAGAGTTTGGACGTCATTCAGGTTAGGTTTAGCAGGACTTGGCTCCACACTACAGGTGTGTGTGTGTTTATACATGAAATACGTCCCACAATCCAACTTTCTGTCTGGCTTCTTCAGAGACGCACCTGCCATTCTCAAAGCTGCTTTTATAACAGCTAACAGTTTGAGAGAGGAAACCGTGAGATTCTGCATTACAGTGAATTGCTTAGAGTTATAAAATGGCACAGAATGTCTGTATAATAGTTCAGCCTTAATTGTTCACATTAATTTTCCCTCATGTAGCTGAAGTACAAGGTTTCTTGAGCTTTTTTACTTGGAACTTCAAAATAAGCGCTGCAAACATATACTTACTAAACAAGTACTTACACACACACACACACACACACACATATATATACATATTTATTATGAGTGTTGAAACTCTTCATATTGTAAGGCCATCCCTAGGCCCCGCCCCTGCGTTAACGGCGTTAAATAATTTTAACACGTTAAACTGGAAAAATTAAACACCTGCATTAATGTGCTAATTTTGACAGCACTAATTCATACATATATTCATCCAATAACAATAGATAAATAATGCGATTTTAAATGGGATTTAAATGCAATTTATAATTACCGTAGTACTTTTGAGTATACTTACTCATGCTTGTACAAATACTTGTGCAGTTTTGTAGGTTTTGGGTCTTTGTCTTTGGGTATATGCTGTAGAATCTGTACATACAGTATAAGATGTCAGTGTGGTGGCATTGCCATCTTTTAAAGAGGCTCTGGTTCAGCAAAGCAAAGCTCTGGTCTGTGCCTTCTTTGAAACAAACTAATGGCAAATGACAAGCCAGCACAAACATTGTGATCACCATCTTACACTCATGCAAGTAAAACTTTGCATTAATGTCCATGCAGTGCAGAGCAACAAGAAAATAATATCTAATAAAACGCTGTATTTTATATATGTATAGTACAGTATTTTGAGAATCTTTTAGTGTCTTTTAGAGCATTAGAATATGCATTTTCTCATAATTTTAAATACTTTGATCTGAAGCCTTGCATTCTTGAATATTTAATGCTTGTTAAATTTTGCTTAAATTCTTGAATATTTAATGCTTCTTCCACTTTTGACTGAAGGCCATTTTGACTGAAATGTCGTGGCTGTTATAAACTGTTTGTAGGTATATTTTCCCACAGTTGTGAGTGAAAAGCAGCGGGTGCGCTGGGTACGCCGGTCAAAGGTCGCTGGAAAGCCATAGTGATTGGTGCAGATGGTTTAGGGGATTTTCCCTCATTTCGCCCAGATCCCCATGCTCTTCCCAACACACAGATGCCCATTCAGGGCAGACCCCCATGGATGGAGGGGGGGCACCAAAGGCCCTTTGTGCCCAGAGAGGAGCTCTGTGGTCAGACACTGGAGCCACTGTCTTCCCCTCTCAATGGAGGCTTCTTCATGCTTTTGCAATAACGCTGGAATGTTTCCCTTTATGCTTCTTTTGATTGTTTTAATACAGACGTCAGCCCAGACACACACTGTATCACAAACCCACATCCCGCTTCATTTCCCTTCGCTCTTAAGCTCATATACTGAGCTAAGAAAGGGACGTGTTGAATGGCATTGTACGTTTTGAGATCTCCACCCTGTTTTACTGCTGAGAGCTTGCGGTTACTGTAGCCTGTCCTCAGAGGTGGGTGAATAGACTCACAGAAATAGACCTGCCTCAGAGGAGTGAAATATGCCAGAGAAGAATTCCTGGGGATGGGAAAACATGTTTCTGAAATGGTGAGAAGGGCTGTTGTTTCCACACTGTGTGAACATTAGGCTGTGGACTCTTCAGTTGGGTGAGCGAGTTCGCTTCGCCCTTCTCCAAAAAACTCCCCTTGGTTTTCTCTTCAGTCTTTCATTATTGCCACACCACAGTTTCTCCTGTCCTCTCATCCGTTATTCCTCTCTTAAGTCAACATGCAGTGGAAAATCACCCCATCTACTTTCTAAATGCGTCTCATAGATCTTATTGCGAACTAATCATCCATGCAAAATCCATGCATCCATAAAAAAATCAACCTCAAAATGTCTAGGTACACTTTGGATGGGTAAATGCAAAGCATGAATTCCGAGTATGGGTCACCATACTTGGATGTATGTCACGTCACTTTCACTTTTAAAAACATTATTTTTAGTGATCTCCGACTGGCGAAGTCGAACATCAGTATCGTCGACGTGAATAACAATCTTACCGAATTTACATTTAGCATTAGCCAGCACTTTTAAATTTGCCAAGATGTCAGGCTCCCTGGCTCCTGGTAAACAATGGACTGCTGCACGGGCTCTAATGCCGGAACCAAACAATGTACACGACTCCCTGAGCTAGTCGCATCCAAAGCAGTATCTACAGCCCTCACATTCTTACTCTCCTCAACTAAAGTTTGAATGCGTGTCTCTAATTCTAAAACCTTCTCTGTCAGCCTAACAATTTCCCTGCCTTTATCACATGTGAATCCCTCATCGCCAACAGAGAGAGATAAACTATACATGTGGCAAACAGTGCAAACAACAATAGCAGGAGAAGAAGCCATTACTCACCGTGACTGATGAATGATACCGACTTAACTTACCACTGTTGTTTGATGAACTCGTGAAAAACGGAGCAAGAGAGAAATGAAACGGAGCAAGAAAAAAATAAAACGGTAATAGATGCGAGTAGAAACACTTATGACAAGCTAACCGGCTAACAAATGTTAACTCGCTACACTCGCGGTTTTAGATTAAAAGCGAATGATCAAAATAGTCAGGTTAGTTTGGTTGATAATATCAGAAATATGGTGGGAATTAAGTTATATTTTACCACTTAAACAACAGAGAGTGAAAGTAAGATAGAGATTCAACAGAAAAGCAAAGCTACACGGAGCTACAATTGCAAACCTCTCAGCAGCACGACAGACAGGAACAGACAGAAGCAATCGAGAGTGATCTGACCGTAAAATTACATGTAATGTCCAGTACAGTTTTTCACAGTATATAGTAGGGGAACTTACCGTTAACCATTTTCCGTTAAATTCAGTCATTTTTTACAGTGTTGATCTAAAGGTTTAAATTCATGAATATTTACATTTTAAATAAATAATTATTTTATATAGAAAAATTTATTTATTAATTTTTTATTTATGTTTTTTGAAAGGCCATTTTGCTTGATATTTATTCAGTTTATCTGGTAATTATTTCACATTGAGATCAATGCTACCTCAAAACCTCATAACTCGATCTTCTGGTGAAACGTCACTTCTTTCTGATGACATATGCAGGACTTCTCCAATCATTTAATTTGATTAAACCCTGCACCTTTCCCCCTCCATCCAATCAACAACATATGCACAGAACTGAGTCCCCACCTTTCTTTTTTTTTTCCCAACAATGACTCATATATATATCACAATATCTGCTGATCCGCTGCTACTGCCATTTGATCACGACTTAAACATCTCAGAGAATCTGACTTGGACTACACACATCCAAACACAGGTTAAGAAAGCCAGGCAAAGACTGTACCATCTGCGACAGCTGAGGAAATTCAGGGTCTCACCAGCAATCCTGAAAACTTTCTATTCAGGGACCATAGAAAGTGTATTAACTCAGTGCATCTCAGTGTGGTATGGAAACAGCTCCAATCAGGACTGCAAAGCTCTACAGAGAGTTGTGCGCTTAGCTGAGCGCATCTCAGGGTCTGCTTTCCCCTCTCTGCAGGACATCTACCTCAAACTCTGCACAAATAGAGCTGTCAAAATCATCAAGGACTCAAATCACCTTGCTAACCGACTATTCACTTTGCTTCCATCTGGTAAGCGCTTCCGTAGCCTGATGGCAAAAACTGAGAGACTTAGGAGGAGCTTCTTCCCCCAGGCCATCAGGCTCCTAAACTCTAACTCTGTGTCATAACATCACTTGACTCCATGTTAATATCAATATATCTATAAGCTATTCATAATTTTTTCTACCTCATATTGCTGCTATTTAAATACCCTGTACAACTTTTTTGCTCATTCTTTTGCACATTCCTGTTATATTACTATTTATGTCAACAACATACTGACCTGCACATTTATATTTATATTTTTTTATCTTTTATTTTATTTTATTCTTTTATTTTTTTCTACTTTTCTTTTTCTTAATATTTGTATTCTGGTTATACTCTGTATAATCTTGTTGCATTTTCATGTTCAGTGTGGACAGACTGAAATCGTATTGCATCAAATGTTCTGCTTGTATGTTCATGCATTCTTGTATTCTTGTAGCTCAAACAGTAGAGCTTGAACTTAAGGTCATGGGTTTGATTTCCAGTAAATTTCCACTAATGAAAATGTAAATAAATGTTTGAATCAGGACTTTTTCAACCTGTAATTCCAAAGATTGGTACACATGGATTGCAGTATTTTGTTTTAATTTGACTTTCTTCTGTGCAACACAGAAGGAGCGGTTTTGAGTCATGTACTCATCGCTTCTTTGCATGCAATTACAATGAATGAGGACCGGGGTTTAAAAGCAGGAGGATGAAGCACCTGAACGTTTGAATTGAACTCTGATAACACGCTGAGAGGTCTCCCTCCTCTTTAGCCCAGAGGACACGACATCCTTGATTTCCAGCAAGAATGTCAAATATGGACACGTCTGATCATAGAACACATTTCTACTTTGAAACAGTCCATTTTAAATAAGCCTTTGCCCACAAGACACAACGGGGCTTCTGGACCATGTTCACATATGGTTTCCTTTTTGCATGATAGAGCTTTAGTTGGCATCTGCAGATGGCACGGCGGATTGTTTACCGACAGTGGTTTCTGGAAGTATTCCTGGGCCCATTTAGTAATGCCAATAACAGAATCATGCCGATGAGTGATGCAGTGTCGGCCCGAAAACCACGGGCATCCAACAAAGGTCTTCGGCCTTGTCCCTTACGCACAGAGATTTCTCCAGTTTCTCTGAATCTTTTGATAATGTTATGCACTGTAGATGATGAGATTTGCAAAGCCTTTGCAATTTGACATTGAGGAACGTTGTTTTTAAAGTATTCCACAATGTTTTTACGCACTCTTTCACAGATTGGAGAGCCTCTGCCCATCTTTACTTCTGAGAGACCATGCCTCTCTAAGACATCCCTTTTATAGCTAATCATGTTACAGACCTGACGTCAATTAACTTAATTAGTTGCTAGATGTTCTCCCAGCTGAATCTTTTCAAAATGTCTTGCTTTTTCAGCCCTTTGTTGCCCCCGTGCCAACTTTTTTGAGACCTGTAGCAGACATCAAATTTGAAATGAGCTCATTTAGTGGATAAAAGTGTAAAACTTCTCAGTTTAAACATTTGTTATGTTCTCAATGTTCTATTGTGAATAAAATATTGTGTGATTTGAAAGTCTTTTAGTTTTCATTTTATTCCAATTTAAAAAAAAAGGCCCAGCATTTTTTGTTTTTTGTAGGTTGACAGTCCTAGTCCTCGTTCACATGCATTACATCGAAAAGAGCAGGCCAGGATTCGTCAAGAATCTTCAAGATGTAAAATTTGTACAAATTAGCCACCAATTTGCCAAAATGTAAATTAATTATGAACCTCCACGAGAGTGTCTTGAAGGAACAGTCAAAAATTTAGAGTTGGAAGGGTGATTTCTACCACTTTAATTATATATATATATGTATGTATGTATATATATGTATGTATATATATATATATATATATATATATATATATATATAATATATATATATATATTATATATATATATATATATAATATATATATATATATATATATAATTTTTTTTTTCTTCTTTTTTTTTGAAAAAAATAGCCATGTTCTTCAAGATGTGCAAAAAAAGTATGAATTATGTACAAATTAAAACAAATTAGCCAGCAATTTGCCAAAAAGGAACTTCAGTAATTGGGAACTGCCATGAGATTGTGTTATAGGAACAGACTAAAATTTACAGTACTGCATCAGATGACTTGGAAGAAGAGCCATTTGTCCACTTTGGTAATATTTTAGAGGTGAAGTTTGTTTTATTTATTTATGTTTTGGAGTTTGACAGTCCTAGTCCTCATTCATGTGCATTACATTAAATGTAAATGTACAAATTCATACAAATTAGTCACCAATTTGCTGAAATGTAAATTAGTCACAAATTTCCGTGAGATTGTTGAAGGAACAGACAAATATTTACAGTATCGCTTCAGAAGACTTGGAAAAACCACTATAATTAGACCACTTTAATACTATTTTAATGGTCTTTTTTTTTTGTCCTAGTTGTCATTCATGTGCATTACGTTGAAAAGAACAGCCAGAATGTTCAAGTTGTATGAACAAGATTTTAGGAATTCATGCAGATTAGCCAACAATTTGCCATAACGTGAAATAGTTAGCAATTGCCATGAGATTGTGTTGAAGGAACAGTCCAAAATTTACAGTATTGCTTCAGAAGACTTGGAAGAAGAGTCATTTACATCACTTTAATAATAGTTTAATGGTGTTTTTTGTCATTTTGGAGCTTGACGGTCCTAGTTCTCCTTTATGCACATTCATTTTTGTTGCATTACTTTGGTTCTGTGTTGCATGTAAGAAAGAGTTGAATCAGTTCTCTTCAGTCTTTCCCTCAAACTCTCCAGCATTACATGGGCGCTGTAAGCCTTTCCGTGACTAGCTGTCATTAATCTGACTTCTCTGGGGGCAGTACCTTGAGCACATGCCAGCGCACATCGTACAGCAGGAGAGATTGAAGAAGGCAGTGAAAGAGTGTTGGGCTGGTGGAGAGGGGGAGTCAAAACAGAGCAGCTTTTCTTGCTTTGTGAGTGCAGGCTCCGGGAGGTTCCGGGAACTTACGATGCGGAGAAGTGCAGGCCAAACAAACAGAGCTGCTTATCAGTTGTGCGATGGAGACCACCCTCAGACCGCCTCGGGAGAGAAACCGGCTCCCAGCGCCTTCCCACAAATATAAACCATCCTCATAATGAAGTGTTGTTCTTACGCTCTCGTTTGAGTCAATGCCCGCTGACACACTCGTGAGCCGTTTTACAGTCTTGGCTTGTGTGAGAAACTCTCACGCAGGATTATCCAAACACAACAGCGTGATTCCAGATGTAGCTCGTGCCCTGTCCGTAACCTGCATTTCTCGGGGTCTTGTGGTACGACACACCCATATGTTGCCCTTCAGAAAGCCTTCGTCTGGAGAGCTTTAGTCAGCAGTCGTTTCTCTAGCCTGGCACGGTCGACTCCGTTAAATCTCTCGCTGAGATCACGTGTGAAGTTAAGAGAGTTGAAAAGTTCTGCGTGTGCTCACCATTGGGAACTGATTTAGCGATTATGTCTGTTTTTTTCAGAAATCTGGCTATTGACATTGGCATTCAGAATAACAGATTGTATGAAAATCATTGAATGAGGATGTTGGAGAAACAGACCAAAATTGACATCATTTGTGACCCTGGAGCACAAAACCAGGCTTAAGTCGCTGGGGTATATTAGTAGCAATAGCCAACAATACATTGAATGGGTCAAAATTATAAATTTTTTAAAAGTACTACAATACTAGGAAGGAAGATCGGGTTGTTGATGTTTGCCTGCCAATCTCGCTCTGTCTGCACGAGAACATTTCTTGGTCATACACCTTCAGATAAATACATTTAGACCACTTAACTTAATGATTGCTATCAGGATGTGAAGAGACTTTCAACCAGAATAACAAAAAATGTTTCTGAAGACAATCACCTATTGCACCTTAAGTTTTTGATTATTAATATGCATTGAACAACTTTAAATGCCATTTATTTAGATTTTTTTGTACCCTCCGATTCCAGATTTTCAAATAGTTGTATTTCAGCCTAATATTCTCCTATCCTAACAAGCTTATTTATTCCGCTTTCAGATTATGTATAAATCCAAATGTAAAAACAAAATTACCCTTATGACTGGTTTTGTGGTCCAGGGTCATATTTCTTCAGAAGATTTGGAAAAAGAGGCATTTGGACCACATTAATAATAGTTTAATGGTGCTCTTTTGGCATTTTGGAGCTTGGAAGTTTTAGTCCTCGGTCACATGCATTATGTTGAAGAGCCAGAATGTTCTTCAAGATGTACAAATTCATACAAATTAGCCACTAATTCGTCAAAATGTAAAATAGTTATGAATTGCCATGATAATTTGAAGGAACAGACAAAAACGTACAGTTTTGCTTCAGAAGACTCAGAAGCAGAATCATTTGGACCACTTTAATACCAATCTGCAAAACAGGAAAATAGTTCAAAAAAGTTGAAAAGATCTGCGTGTGCTGACGGTTGGGAACTGATTTAGTGATAATGTCTGTTTCTTTCAGAAATCTGGCTATTGGCATTGGCATTCAGAACTTTCCAGAAGGCCTTGCTGTGAGTCTCCCGTTGCGGGGTTCTGGGGTGTCCACATGGCGATCCTTTTGGTGAGTCCAGACAGATACACATTCACATCCACAACCTAGTGAGCTGCCTGCATGGGTGCCGTTTTAAGGTGTCATTTGCACTTCCAGTGCTAAGGCTGCTCCAGACAGATTAGAGACTATAATTTGGACAAACATTTACTGATAAAGTGATGCACCGTGCCAAGCTCAGTGGAAAAAACATTATCATAAAATAAAAATGCTATATTCTTTTTATTACTTATAAATTGCCAATTTAAAAACAGATTAGGCCTTATTTGATCAAATAAGGCCTAATCTGTTTTATTAAATAGGCTGTGTTTTGGGGTCCAATCCATTTGGTAAATAGCCTTATTTGGTGTAAAATGTAAAAACTTTTTAAATCTGTCACATATGAGGTTCATTTCTGTTAGGATTAGTGGTCGACAGATATGGATTTTTTTGGATGACCGATGCTGGAATTTGCAAGTTTGCAAGGTTCATGGATTTAAATATTTATTACATATTCAAAGACTCATTTAAAGTATAAAAATGGCTATTTGTTAAATGCCAATCAGGATAAAAAACTAAATAAATAAAAATGACTGTTTAAGTCCTGCTTCTGACATTTATTGGCCAAACAGAAAACTTAATAAAAAAATAATTTATAAATAAATGCTGATTAAAGCCTGCTTCCAACACCGAAAAAGCTTAATATAAAGAAAAAGAAAGAAAGAAAGAAAAAGATTACTCTTCCCACTTCTGACAGATATTGGCCAAACAGAAAAATGTAATTACAAACAAACAAATAAATAAATAAGCAAATAAATATTACTGTTTAAGTCCTGGTTCTGACACTTATCGGCCAAAAATTTTTTTTTATAAATAATTACGGTTTAAATCATGCATCTGTCAATTATTGGCAAAAAAAAAATAATAAATAGCGTAATTTAAATAAATAAAATAAATGTAACAAATTATAATAAAAAGCCAAATTTCAGCCAGTACAGTATATCAGCCTTATATATTGGTCAGCTACTAGTTAGGATGCTATCTTAGAACGAAGCTGCTTATGTAGGCATCTCTCTAGGTTTTGGACCAAGGCCACAGTCACAAACATTTATTATGGTCTTAATTTATTCCTAATATGTCCTGATTGATTTCAGAGTTCAGAGCGCTGCAGTGTTTTATGCGTGTCTCTGCCTCACAGGTACGGGCAGCTGAGCGGGATGGTGGAGCCTCTGGCGGGGTTGCTAGGGGCCGTTGCCGTGGTGCTGGCGGAGCCGTTGCTACCCTACGCTCTGGCCTTCGCTGCAGGAGCCATGGTGTATGTGGTGGTTGATGACATCATTCCTGAAGCCCAAGTCAGGTGAGCAGCGGCACAGTGAAAGCGTTCAAGCCTGCAGATGCTCACACACCACTGAATGTGTGTGTTTCTTTACAGCGGGAACGGGAAACTGGCCTCATGGATGTCCATTCTGGGCTTCATCGTCATGATGTCACTGGATGTGGGGCTTGGCTGAGCCTTTTCATTGGTCGAATCTTCGAATGTCAGCTTTACTGCACTGAAAAAAGTGACCAAAGCAGCCTTTCTTCTCAGTGTATAGGTTTATTGATCAATGGAATATTTTTCTACTTAATGTATTTTATGTAATTTGTTTGCTATTTTATTTGTTTTATATGGAAGCCTGTTTCTGTCACTGGTTAGAAATAAAAAAAGGTAATTGCAACTCATCTCAAAATTCAAATTTTTTATTTTTTATTTTTTTGAGAAAAAAAGTCAGAATTGTAAGATATAAACTCGCAAAAAAAAAAAAAAAAAATGCGAGTTGTAAAGTCACAATTTGGAGAAATAAAAGTTGCAATTCTGAAAAATTGTCACAATTGTAAGAAAATAGTTTTTTGTCCTCTAAATTGGGCTTTAAATCTCATTATTGAGTCTTTATCTCACAATTCTGAGCAAAGAAGTCAGAATGACAAGAAAAAAGTCCGAATTGTGAGACATAAAGTCACAATTTTGAGAAATAAAAGTCGCTATTCTGAGAAATAGTCACAATTGTAAGAAAATAGTATTTTTTGCTAAAAATTTGAGTCTTCATCTCACAATTCTGAGAAAAGAAGTCATAATTATAAGAAAAAAAATCCAGAATTGTGAGATAAAAAGACGATCATCTTTTCTTATTTTGTACTCAATGGCGGAAACAAGCTTCCATAGTTTTATGAATGACTCACGGACCACATTTATTTAGACAGGGCGGAAAGATACTTGAAAAATTATTCAAACTTGAATGAGTGACTTGAGGGGTTGTGTGTGTGTGTGTGTGTGTGTAGGTGAGTGTTTCCCATCATTAATTTAAAGACCATATGTTCTAGATATTCTTTCCAGTCAGCTGTTTGCTTTCAAGTTATGAAATGAAGTTGTCATTTTATGGATAATGTTTTTTTGGGTTTTTTTTTTTTTTTAATTGCTGATGATTACAGATATGCAACAAGACTATGAATAGGGGAAATGTAAGGTAAAATGCACATGTGTAAATGATGTAAAATGATTACTGTACAACCCATTTGTCTTCCTTTGTTCTGCACTGTGTGTGAAAGACATGGAAATGTTTAATTTCACTGCTCAAACAGGGAGAAAGAAGTAATAAACTGATTTCACACTGCTGTTGTTTTGAGGCTAACTGATGTCTTCTGGCACAGATTGTTAGTGTAAGTGTCATTCTTTTTCACTTTTAAGAACTGTAAAGTTGATATTTCATAAAATGTCCTGTTCAGCTTATTTCAGGTTTTGACCATATATCACAAGGGAAATGTAATTTCCTTTATTTAAATATGTTTATTTTAATATGAATTGCTAAAATGCTAGATAGAATGACACAAATCTGTCCCAAAGGTTGGTAACGTGTTTAGAAAAATAGCAGCTTCAACAGAAGATAAGAACAGCATATATAATTTGTATAAACATGCTGAGGTTGACATTTGGACATTTTCTGGATGATAATCAGACTCTGCTTTATACTCTGTATTCGAAATGTGGAGGAAACCCAATGTTTTGCCCTTGAAGTGGCCATTAATCTTGTGGTTTCCTCTACCAAGTGGCTATACTACAACATGTTACTCCAGTGCATTCATGCTAAATCTTTTCTTTGTTGGAAGTTTTACACTGCACATAGAGTTATATTCAGCCCGTCTGAACTTCCTGTGATTTTCCCTCAGTATCTCATTTTTGTCCTCCATCACATAGCTTCAGTCTTTTGTTCAAACTGCACATTTACTTATTTACTACTACAGGACGACCAAAGAAACTGAATGTCAGATTCCCATATACCAGCTGAATATGCTTCTCCATAAGCTTCTTACCGAGCTCAGCCAGCTGGATCGCATATTTATAGTTCAGACAATGCATTGTGGCAGCAGTTTGATGTGATCCGCAATGGATTCAATTTCAGCCTCTAAACTTTCTGATTATACCGAGGTGGATAAGAAGGTTGCAATCAATACTTCATCACATTAGAAGCCTTGCTTAAAAGATTTCATTGTTGATCCCTAAGTCTTTGAATAAGAGGGAGACCGACCAACTGCTTGCACCGAGCTGCCCTTCATCTGTCTTTTGAGTCAATAGAGCTCTGTTCTGACTGTTAACTCCAGGCTGGAGCTGGTTATTGCAATTAACAAAACTGACTCTGTCTTGAAAGTTACATCAGTTTTATTAATGAACCGCACTGAGTTTGTCATGTAAATGAAACCACTTACAATAGAGACAAAAAAAAAGGTCAGTTTTGAATCAATGGTACACAACAAATGTTTATGATTCGTGGCGTTCTCATCACCCTGACCCAGATCATGAAGAAAGAGGTCTTTCTTTTGTGTTTTTCACATAACCTGGAATAGTTGGCTGCAGTCATATGAGCTGTGGCACTGAAGTGGTTTTGGTTATGGCATGTGTGAAGGAATGTGTTGGGGTTAAACAGAGAAACGGCTCACAATGTCTTTGTGTTTGGTATTCGGCCTCCCGGTCACACAGTAATGCAGCTTGGACGAGCTCACCAACCAAGAATTATGTGTGGGTGAGCGCGTATTATTGCGCTTTTGACCACATATGCACTAACTCTTACAGATTTATTTCACTATATAGTGTTGTAAAGGAAATAATTCTATCAAAACTAAATCTGAACATAAAATAAATCCTAAATATGCAGCCATACATCTGAATAACAAAGTCAAAGCTCTTTTAGTGTAATTGTACAAACATCCTCCTTCAGCTGGTGCTTCACGTGTCTTTTAGCTGTCAAACTTTACTTATTTTATCAAATAAACGTCAGAATAACTGCAGTCATATTTCCAGATGAACACTTACTGGACCGAAGCAGCTCCGTTTTACTTGATTCTCCATCAATCATTTTTTAGAAAAATCAGTGCGTCTCAAATCTGATCATCAGGATCTTCTGAGGAGCGTTTGTTTCCAGAAGCTTTACTTTCAGTGTTCCTCAGCGGAGGAATGATCTTCATCTCACATCTTCTGAGGAGCGTTTATTTCTTCATCTCTCAATCAGCATTGCATTGCATTATATGTTTGGATCATTTCAATCTCATCTTACTAACATATATTATTGTAGATATAGAGTGATAACTGATTTACATGCATTTACATGTATCTACTTTTTGTCCATATAAATATCAGACTCCGCACCAAATTGCATATTTTAGCTCAGTTTGAGCCTCTGAATAAAGGTGTTTTTCCCACCATATTCTCACTATCAGACTATATGAGCCAGAAAAGAATGTATCAAATATGATACAAAGCACAAAACAAACACATATGCAAACTTTTTATTTATTAATATTTCTTAAAAATATAAATATATCAAGTAGTATTTCATACAGGGTTTTATATGGGTTTTCAAATTTAATCGTTTTATATGCTGTAACTGCATATAAAAATTTTATTTTACTTTTTTTTTTTTTTTTTTTTTATGTAAAAATGTTTTTTCTTTACAATTTTCTCATTTTTTAATTTTTAATTTGACTAGTTCTTTTCAATGATGCTGTGATTCAATGATGCTATGCCAGTAATATTAAGGTTCAAATTCCATGTAGTCTCTAATTAATCTGGCCTCATAAAAAACTGCATCTAAAATATTATAATGCCCTTTGAAAATATTGGTTAATATATGTTAATGCATCATTTATATTAGACTTACCGATAGTAGATGAGATATTATACAGGTACATCTAAAAAAAATTTGAATATCATGAAAAAGGTCAATATTTTTTCACTCATTTCAGAAAGTGAAACCCATATATTATATAGATTCATTACACATAGAGTGAAATATTTCAAGCCTTTATTTCTCGAAATTTTGATGATTATGGCTTACAGATAATGAAAACCCAAAATTCAGGGTCTCAGAAAATTAGAATATTACATAAGATCAATAAAAAATGATATTTTATACAGAAATGTCAGGCTTCTGAAAAGTATGTTCATTTCTATGCACTCAGTACTTGGTTGGGCCTCCTTTTGCTTTAATTACTGCATCAATGCGGCGTGGCATGGAGGCAATCAGCCTGTGGCACTGCTCAGGTGTAATGGAAGCCCAGGCTGCTTTGATAGCAGCCTTCAGGTCATCTGCATTGTTGGGTCTGGTGTCTCTCATCTTCCTCTTGACAATAAACCATAGATTCTCTCTGGGGTTCAGGTCAGGAGAGTTTGCTGGCCAATCAAGCACAGTAACACCATGGTCATTGAACCAGCTTTTGGTATCTTTGGCAGTGTGGGCAGGTGCCAAGTCCTGCTGGAAAATGAAATCACCATCTCCATAAAGCTTGTCAGCAGAAGGAAGCATGAAATGCTCTAAAATCTCCTGGTAGATGGCTGCGTTGACTGTGGACTTCAGAAAACACAGTGGACCAACACCAGCAGACGTCATGGCAGCCCAAATCATCACTGACTGTGGAAACTTCACACTGGACTTCAAGCAACATGGATTCTGTGCCTCTCCACTCTTCCTCCAGACTCTGGGACCTGGGAATTTACTTTCATCTGAAAAGAGGACTTTGGACCACTGAGCAACAGTCCAGTTCTTTTTCTCCACAGCCCAGGTAAGACGCTTCTGACGTTGTCTCTGGTTCAGAAGTGGCTTGGTAGCTCTTTTCCTGAAGACGTCTGAGCGTGGAGACTCTTGATGCACTGACTCCAGCTTCAGTCCACTCCTTCTGAAGCTCTCACAAGTGTTTGAATCGGCTTTGCTTGACAGCATTCTCAAGCCTGCGGTCATCCCTGTTGAAATTCTTGTCCTAAATTCTTCCTTCCAGTCAACGGGCTTCCATAGAACTGTGATATTTCAAACATACTGAAATACTGTAGACTCCAGCGGTGTTTCTGATATCAGTGATTATTAAATGCTCGGAGCTCACATACTCTGATCGGACACCGCCACACAAATGTGGCTTTTTGTTAATGACTGTCGCAGGATTTTACACAGAGTAACAGCTCACTATCTGTTACAAAATACACTGGAACAGTCAGTCACAGGCAATTCTGGTTACATTTTTCATCAATTAATATCCTAAATTATCCTTTGACTATGTTCTGGTCCACCATCTAGTGGTGAATTTTTTTTTTTTGGCCCGATGCCAAACTTACTTGCCGACCCCTGGTATATAGCATATATAAAAGAATAATAATAATAAATAAGTTTGTGACAAACTACAACTCCCATGATGCAGCAGCGGTGCTCTGAGCGCGTGTGCGCGCCTGTGGAATGAAGGGCACTTGTTGAGTTTGGGAACTTTCAGAGGCTTGAACTTCTCACTTTGGACGCAGCGGAGCTCTCTCATCATCATTATCATCAGGCGACATGGATTCCTGCTGACTTTTCACTTCTAGGACTATGTTTTTCTTTGTCGAAGTGTATGTTGATTGTCTTTAGTGTTTTACGCGTCAGACGCGCTCCGTTACAGCGCGCAGGAGGAGGAATAAATAACATTACTGCGAGGATGAAGAAGACGTGCCTTTAATCGATTAATATCTATAGGAGAGTTCATGTTTGGTGGAGAGAGATAGGACGCTTTACTGAAGGACGTGTCGTGTCGCTATTGGACGTTTATGGACTATCTTCGGACTTTAAACGAGACTGGAGTCTAAAGAGACTGGAGACTGGAGAACATCGCTGCTCTCAAGGTAAGACCATTATTGCATCTTAAAAGACATGCTAGAAAAAGGCTACAGTATTATAAACACTGCCGACTGTCACACTGAAGCCTCACTTTGACTTTATTCTTCAGTGGCTCAGATGAAATAACCTGTGTGTGCTGTAGTGGACTGATGTGATGCACCTGCGCAAACTGCCCTCAGATCATTATTATTTCCCCACCTGTGGTATATGATAGAGGTGTTTGCACTGCATATGATTTATGATCGTCTTCTGTAAGATTTGTTAGACCAGTAAAGCCTGTCTGATGAGGATAGTGTGGTTCCTTAAGTTAAGTTTGTTTAATTACGTGTGTTTTCAATAGCAGATCTATTCTAGATCAACTCACTCATTAAAATTATTCTGAAGAACAAAATTGTTAGAGCTGAGACCTTTTCTTGTTAACTTGGATGATTGAATCAGTCATTATTATTTTTAATGTTGTGTTTCTTAATTATTTCAAAATGTTGTCCCAATATTGAATGAATCTAAAAGTCTGTTAAATGGCAGCTTTCATTGTGACAACTTACCCCATATAGTATGACAAAATGCAATATGAAGTGTATTTTCCTGCTTACTTGATTAGCATGTCTAAAGAAAATGCATATATTTTACTTGATAGAAATGCAAAACTTTTTTTTAATGATGATGATGATGATAGTGATGATGACATTATTATTATCAAGTTGAGTCAGGATAATAAAAAAAATGTTTGTACCTTAAAAGTGAGGGAATTTAAGGTGGAAAGCATTTTATTGGTATACTTTTTGTTCTCAAGTAGAGAATTTGAGTGGATTTGAGATCAGGTTTCAGTTTTATGGGTCAGGCATAAACATTTTTATATTAGTACCTCAAGAAAGTTAAAGAAGATACTTTTGTCTCTCTGTAAGACAGTAAACAATGCAAAAACCACTGCCACTTAAATAAGTAAATACAGAAACTTTAATGGCCACTTCCATTCTGGACAGTTGCCCTTGAATTGGAAGAAGGACTTCTGGACTGATACAGAAAGCACATCTACATCTTCAGCAGTCTGTTGATCTGTACAGTAAATACAACCCACTGATTGGCTGGCAGAAGGTGCATCAATCCTTTGATTGGTGTAGTCAGAGAAACTGTTCCTTCAGTCTCACCAGGACAACTGATTGGATGAGAGACCAGAAGCATTAAAGTTCAAGTGTAGGGCAGCAGATCAACCTGATTGAGTTCTGTTGGTCTCTGCTGGTCTCTTTCAGTGGTGCAGTCAATAGTCCTGGATTTTACAGTAGCCCCTCACTGCAGAACAAAGATCCAGGGGGCGGGGTTGGATCCACATCTAGGGGCTGGAGATGGGTGGGTTTAGGGGTCAGTGGCTGGAGATGGGTGGGTTTAGGGATCAGTGGCTGGAGATGGGTGGGTTTAGGGATCAGGGGCTGGAGATGGGTGGGTTTAGGGATCAGGGGCTGGAGATGGGTGGGTTTAGGGATCAGGGGCTGGAGATGGGTGGGTTTAGGGATCAGGGGCTGGAGATGGGTGGGTTTAGGGATCAGGGGCTGGAGATGGTTGGGTTTAGGGATCAGGGGCTGGAGATGGGTAGGTTTAGGGATCAGGGGCTGGAGATGGGTGGGTTTAGGGATCAGGGGCTGGAGATGGGTGGGTTTAGGGATCAGGGGCTGGAGATGGGTGGGTTTAGGGATCAGGGGCTGGAGATGGGTGGGTTTAGGTGTATGTAAGGTGGGGGCAGTTGGATCTGGATCCAACCTCTCCCCCTGTATCTTGTGTTCTGCAGTGAGGAGCATCTCGGATTTTAGGACGATCCTCCACCAGTCTGTTTGTCTCCATCTGCTGGTAGTTTGCTAGCACTTGCACTGTTTTATTTTTTTCTCTATTTCACTCCTCATTGGAGTTGAATGGGCATATATTGTGTGATTTATGGGTATATTGCTGCCAGAAATGTGGTGAATATGTGACAATGACAGTGTTTTATTTGATCCATTATATAGTCATAAATGAACATTTGACTGCTAATATATAGTTTGTTTATTGTGTACAGTAGCTCTGCTTGGCTATATGCACTTTTCATTATTGCTTATGCAATCCTGATGAGAAGTATTTGCTCTCATTATTTTAGTGCACATAAAATTATTAATCGTGAGGATTTTCTTGAACTGATGCTCCCAGAAGATGCTGAACATCATTAAAATAGTTAATTGTTCTAAAAGTCTCCACTGAGGTCAAAACATCAGGACTGCGGCAGTGCTGTGGGCTTATAATGAAAGTAATGACTCGCACTGTTTGTAACTGATACTGGTCATTAGGGCAGTGTTTTATAGGCTAATATGGATTGTGTTTCTACGCAGGGTTTGGAGTCTTTTCAAATATGAATCGGTCTGATAGTTTGGCTAATATTTTCCACATGGACTCTTTGAAATATTTTGAAAAGCTTCATATTTCTTAGTCCTGTGAGCTTCCCTTACTTTGAACGAGACCTGGAGTGTCCACTCAAACCAAGTAACCAGTTAAACCTCTTCAGCCAGCGCCACTAAACCATTGTTATCTCAACTGTGTCTTGTATGGCTGTATTTGAAACAGCACATTACTTTACTATAGCTGTGACAGATGAACCAGAAGTAATATTAGCCACAATTGTTGACATATCCCAGTCTGACAAAAACCTTATAAATCTCTCAGTATGCTATATTACTTCCAAATATTGGCTTCAATCTCTTTTTTTCAATTTGTTTTCTTTAAATTAGCATAGGTTGTATACACAAGATGTTGAATTGGATATTCAAGACTCATATTTATTGAAAGGGGAAGATAAACCAGTTTGTGACTTGAGTAAAAAGTGTAAAACATATTTTATTAGAATAATTGTCCAATTTTAAATGATATTAGACAATGTTTTTACTCAGAAAATACATTTTTAAAAAGGTCTCTCTCTGAAGAATTTTAGAATTTTATTATTGATTAAATTGAAAGATTCTACATGATTTGTATCAGTACTATTGTTGTTACATGTATGTTTTTGTATAGTGACCTCACTGATCTGAGCTCATGCACTTCACATTCACATATTACATTTGAGAGTATTATCCACAAATAATGCTTTATTTCACTCAAAAACTGAGGTGCATAAGATCATATCAATAAGGGCTTACAACCAAAATAAATACAAAACCTGCGCTAACTGAAAGAATGCAAAGATTGAATGTAATATTTGGTCATAATGTAGCAGAATGAGAGAATTTACAAAAGACTGGGCGGTCATTATTGATTAAATCAAGGATTTTCAGCACAACGCAAGGGTTAAACATGCAACCAAACGATGCCATGTGATGTAGCATCATGCTATTTAAAATATTCATTGCTGCGTAATTTCAAATGCAATAAAAACTGTACGGAAAAAAAAATCTCCAAAAAAATTCCACTAACCCTAAAAAAACAAATGTAATGTGTAATTTTAAGTACAAATAAAACTCCTGTAAACAATCATTACAAAGAATTCCTTCATATTAACATTAATGTACATTAGTGCATTGGGCCTTATTTTTACTGAGTCTTTCTAGTGTTCAGCAGCCAGTGTCTGTTCCAAACACAGCCAGAAGATGGCAGCAGTGCTCTATTCCTAAAACGCCTGGAGCAGGAGGTCATGCAGAAGCAACAAGTTTGTACAATCTGAATTTTCTGCATCTCATTGTGTTAGAAAATGAATAAGCACGTGACATCGGTAGATCACAGCACATTTTGACACCATTTAAACATCGCACCAAAATTTTCTCTTGTCAGCTGTGTTTTTCCACTCTCTTGTGTTTGCAGGTATCAGTGATACGTTTCTTCATCTACATCAGTCACATCGTAATCATACTCTTAAATCCTCTGGATTACAGTAATATCTCAGTGTTTTAGTTTATGCTCAGCAGTCATACTGAAACAGCAAGCAGATGTGAACCTCACAGTGGCAATCAATCACACACATTTACACAAATATACTTGCAAAGACATTTTGAAGTTCAACCAAATAAAGATTAAATTACTGTATTTAATTTGACCAGTTTAGACAGACTTGATATATAATATGTGTGTGTGTATACAAACACACACACTTGGTCAGAATTGTTGGGACCCTTGGTAAATATGATCAAAGAAGGCTGTGAAAATTAATCTGCATTGTTCATCCTTTTGGTCTTTTATTTAAAAAATTCACAAAAATCTAACCTTTCATTGGATAATAAGAATTTAAAATGGGGGGGAAGTATCATTATGAAATAAATGTGTTTCTCTAATACACATTGGCCACAATTAACGGCACCCTTTTATTCAATACTTTCTGAAACCTCCATTTGTCAGTTTAACAGCTCTATATTTTCTCCTATAATGTCTGATGAGGTTAGAGAACACCTGACAAGAGATCAGAGACCATTCCTTCATCCAGAATCACTCCAGATCCTTCAGATTCACAGCTTCTTCTCTTCAGTTCACCTCACTCATTTTCTACAGGGTTCAGGTCAGAGGACTGGAATGGCCAGCAGATGCTTGGTTTTGTGCTCAGTGACCCATTTTTGTGTTGTTTTTGAGGTTTGTGTTTGGATTATTGTACGGTTGGAAGATCCAAACATGGCCCATTATAAGATTTCTAATAGAATCAGTCACTTATTGATTTTTATCTGTTGGTATTTGATAGAATCCATGATGCCATGTGTCTGAACAAGATGTCCAGGACCTCCAGCAGAAATATAGGCCCACAACATCATCTTGAGTGTTTTTTAGTTTCATCTGACCATAGAAGCCAGTCCCATCTGAAGTTCCAGTCGTGTCTGATAACTGAATATGCTGGAGTTTGTTTTTGGATGAACTAGGAGAATTTTTCTTGAAAACTTTGACAATTTTTTTTAAAAGGTTTTCTGACCCTGAAACTAAACCTTTTTCTGTAATTCACCAGCTGTGGTCCTTGGAGAGTCTTTAGCCACTCAAACTCTCCTCCTCACCGTGCATTAGGACGATATAGACACACGTCCTCTTTCAGGCAGTTTCATAACATTTTCTGTTGATTGGAAATTCTTAATTATTGCCCTGATGGTGGAAATGGGAAGTTTCACTGCTCTAGCTCTTTTCTTAAAGCCACTTCACTAATTTGTGAAGCTCAATTATCTTTTGCCGCACATCAGAAATATATTCTTTGTTTTTTCTCATTGTGATGGATGATTAAAGGAATCTGGGCTTTGTTTTCCCTCCTATTTATATTTTTGTGAAACAGGAAGCCATAGCTGGATAATTTCCTGTTCATAATCACCCTGGAGTGCTCAAAATTGTGAATATGAATGGGAATATACTTTAGAGATATTTTACTCGTAAGAATTTCTAGGGGTGCCAATAATTGTGTCTAACATGTATTTGAGAGAAACATTTATTTCATAATGATATTTCCCCCCATTTTCAATTGGTTTAGTTCAATGAAAGGTAAAAAAAAAAAGGATCTCAAGGATTATTTTGGAATGCGATTAATCGTTTGACAGCACTAACATATAATTTGTGTGTGTGTGAATGTCTTTTGAATTCATTCTGATATACTTTCTCAGACATTTTGTCCCTTGAAGGCAGATCATTGTTCAATATTTCATCATTTGCTTGAATGGTAATGATGAAAATGTACGAACTGCTAAAACTTTCAGTGCAGCAAATCTCAGTATTTCTCATCTGATATGCAGCTGTTTATCCCACAGGCAGTGCTCCAACTGCATTTTATTATAAATCTTTGGTTTTAACCTTTTGTCCAGAAGGCTTTGGAGGTGTTTCTTAACGTTATTCTTCATTTGTTAGCAGCTTTGTGAGGGCGGGTTGGTTTTAGATCTCAGTTATACCTAGTTCCGCTTTAATAGGATTAGGCTTTGGACTGCAGGGGTTTGTGTGTGTCAGCCAGCTCGATCTGCTTCTAGGATGTCAGGTGAGCTTCAAACTATTGGAGAGGCATCATGTTGTTTACACTCTTTCAAAGGGTATTTCCAACTCGCATGTAATGTAATCTGACAGTATTCTGCTGAGAAATGGTTCCTACAGGAACAAATTAAAAAGTAAGATCTACATAATCTTTGCTTCTTTTTATTTTCATGCATTTTTCTCCTAGCGTTGGGTGGCTTATATAACCAATGAGGGACTAGTTTGCGCAAACATAACATGAAGCAGGTAGAGTCTAAATAAAGGTCCAGATAGATGAAGGCCGGTGAGCCAAGAAAACCTTCAATGTGATGTAACTAGTACAACCACCTACACTTGAATGTTTTAGTGAAAACAGAAAATTGTTTCTTTCCTCCAAAGGGTTTGTTTGACATTCAGCTTGTAGTTAATGGTATTTAAAAAAAAAATAAAAAAAAGAAAGTTTTTCTTATGTGTCTCTGCATCAGTGTCTCAGCAATGGATGCTCTGCAGTGAATGGGTGCCGTCAGCATGAGAGTCCAAACAGCTGATAAAAACATCACAATAATCCACACCACTCCAGTCCATCAGTTAACATCTGGAGAAGACAAAAGCTGAATGTTTGTAAGGAAGAAATTCATTATTATGATGTTTTTTTACTTTACACCATTGGTTCTGGCTAAAATACGAGTCTATAATTCAGATTTGTCATAGCACTTGCATATTATTGCTCTTTTGTTGGTTTTGATTGCTTCTATTGTCTTCATTTATAAGTCGGTTTGGATAAAAGTTTCTGCTAAATGACTAAATGTATAATGTTTCCTCCAGTGAAAAAGTCCATCTCCTGTTGTGTCTCACATCAAAATCCAGCCACATATTTGTTTACAGCTGTTTTGGCTTGTAAACGCTGCTTGATCTGTGCAGATTTCTCTCCTGATTCAGAACAGACCACTTTTTACTGGAGGAAGCCTTATGGATTATGCATTCGTATTTTAGTTAAAAACATCTTAATGATGGATTTGTTCCAGCTTTTGTCTTCTCCAGATGTTAACTGATGGACTCGAGTGGTGTGGATTATTGTGATGTTTTTATCAGCTGTTTGGACTCTCATTCTGACGGCACCCATTCACTGCAGATCATCCTTTGCTGAGTAAGTGCTATATTTCTCCAAATCTGATGCAGAAACAAACTTATGTTTGGGTGAACTACCCCTTTGTCTCAGATGTTTGTTCTAAAACCAAATTTAGCTGTTTCAGACATCGATGAGATGTCATCTGAAAAGGTGATTTTTTTTTTTCTCAGAAGACCGGTTGAGAAGTCTCCATTTAATCTCACTGCTGTTTAGGAGAAGCGGCTCACAGATGCCAGCTTGCCGTCTTCCTTTAGGGTCTGTGTAGAGTAAATACACGTGTGATTGAACGCTCAGGCTAGTGATGCAGCGTCAGATGTAAGACACGAGGGCTTCCTTCTGTAAGGCTCCAGGGTGTTTTTTGTTTCAAGCACGGATTTGCATTGTGGCGAGCCAACTGGATAACAAAGTCCATAAAGCACAGTAGAGCATTACTCTTGCTCCTGAAACGCAGACTATTCAGCGTGTTTGACCGGCAGGCTTACTGCTCCCCGCAGCTTTAGACATTTTTCACTGTCATCTGCTGCTGTTGGGAGTATTGCAGTGTTCACACAGCTAATAGACTTAGATAATTGATATTAAAAATATTTAGATTTATCAATATTTATCAGTTTAGATTAGGCATTAAATTAATTTAATTTGGGTTTAAATGCTTTATTTCTATGCAGCGTTTTTTTTCTTTTCTCTCTCTGTGTGTCTTCTGGACTTTTCCACATGATCACGACTTCAACTGTAACAGTACAGCTCAGAATGATTAGTTAATATTAAGTAACTTACATTTTAGACACAAAATGCTTGGTCAATCATATTCCACAGCTTAAACTAACTCTTAGAGACAAGTTATGAAAGGAAAACATCAGGTTTCATCCAGGTTCCTCTACTGGGTCTTGTAGTTGTGCTTCAGTCGCAGATTTTGTGGTGTGTAATATAACTTACTGTTTTTTTTTCATTTGTAGATGAATAAATAGGAACAATTTCAGGCCATTTTCCTCAATTCAAAAAGAAACATTGGGCTGTAGATGTTTTGACTAGTTCTGTATTGTGTGTATGTGTGTAATTATGGATGTTATTTAACCCACGTGAGCTGTTACTGTTAATCTTGGCCAGGACGCTCTTGTAAAAGAGATTTTTAATCTCAATGTGCTTCTTTTCCTGGTAAAATAAAGGTTATAATAATAATAATAATAATAATAATAAATTCCCTATTTGTAACTATTTGATATAGGCTAGGGTTTATAAAATTTCCAGAGGCGTTTTCACTCATTTCTCACACAATTATGTCAAAATGCACGTTTTTTTTGTGAGTGATCTCGTACACACAGTCTTAAATGAGTTTAAAAAGTCCTAAATGACCATTAAGAGTTCAAAGAAAACAGCGCTACTTTTAAAGTGAAACCTGCTGCAGTCTGTGTCACTGACTATGTTTACATGTGCACCAACAATGTCATTATTTCCAATAATTAGAGTAAGGACTTAATCGCAGTAAGATGTTTACATGACACCAGCAAACCTCACTCAAGTTTACATGCAATTTTCAATATTCTGATTATTCGCTAAAGGTGTGGTTTTTCTTGCGTAGAAGTGATGGTTCTACCATATTTGTAAGAAGGAGTTGAATTTACAGCTTTAGCTATATGGAGTTTACACAAGACTAGATAATGATCTGAGATATCATCGCTTTGCTGCAAAGTTTCAACACCATTAACATCAATTCCATGTGACAGTATTAAATCTAGAGTTTGATTTCGACAATGAGTAGGTCCTGACATGTTGTCTAACCCCGTTCAGAATGTCAATGAATGCTGATCCTAATGCATCCTTTTTATTGTCAACGTTGATATTAAAATCACCCACAATTAAGACTTTATCTGCAGCCAGCACTCTGATAGAAAATCCCCAAATTCTTTAATAAAGTCTGTATGGTGCCCTGGTGGCCTGTATACAGTAGCCAGCACAAACATCACAGGGGATTTATCACTAACACGTGTTTCTCTAGATGTTATATGAAGCACCATTACTTCAAACGAGTTACACTTAAAGCCTGTCTTCTGTGAAACACTGAAAATATTGCTACAAATTGTAGCAACACCTCCCCCTTTGCCTTTAGGACGCGGCTCATTTTTATAGCAGTAATCTTGGGGGGTAGACTCGTTTAAAATAATGTATTCAACTGGTTTTAGCCAGGTTTCTGTTAAACCGAGCACATCTAGTTTATAATCAGTGATCATATCATTTACAAAAAGCGCTTTAGTAGAAAGGGACCTGATATTCAATAAGCCAAGCTTTATCATTTAGTTTAGCCAGTCTGTCTGCTTCCTGACCTGGGCCCCAGTTAGTCAAGTACGAACTCTAAGACTATGTGGCATATTTCTAGAGAGAAGAGCAGCACCACCCCAGGAGGGATGAAGAGCATCTCTTTTCAACAGGTCAGGTCTGCCCCAAAAACTCATCCAATTGTCTATGAAACCTATGTTATTCTGCGGGCACCACTTAGACATCCAGCCATTGAGTGACAGCAGTCTGCTATGAATCACTCCGGTAAGCAGGGAGCGGACCAGAGCATATTACAGTGTCTGACATCGTACTTGCAAGTTCACAAACCTCTTTAACATTATTTTTAGTGATCTCCGACTGGCGAAGTCAAACATCATTAGCACCGACGTGGATAACAATCTTACTGAATTTATGTTTAGCATTAGCCAGCACTTTTAAATTTGCCAAGATGTCAGGCGCTCTGGCTCCCGGTAAATATTGCACTATGGTGGCTGGTGTCTCTATTTTCACGTTCCGTACAATAGAATCACCAATAACTAGAGCACTTTCATCAGGTTTCTCAGTGGGTGCGTCACTGAGTGGGGAGAACCTGTTTGATGTTTTGATCGTAACGGAAGAGCGGTGTTTTGACCCGTGACTAGGCCGCCTCACAGTCACCCAGTTGCCTCACAGCACAGTCATATATATAAAATGGCAAAAAGCACTTCTTGTGTTTTTTGCCTCAAGTTTGCATGCCTGTAACTCAAAAGGTATTAAAGATACCTTAATATCCTTTTAGATTCTGGTCCTTAACAAACTTAACTTTTCTTATCTTAATTTTAAAGGCCCTCAATTGTTCAAACCCAGAGATATGGAGATCTTAATGCGGCTCCGTGAGTAAACTGGAAATTGTCTCTAAATCTCGGGTGGAAATTGCCATTTTGACCCCCCACTACAAAACAGTGGATTACTCAGTAAATATACTTCTATGAATTTACTTCTTCCATTTAATATTTTGGCTTTCATTGCTATTTATGTTGGTCTTTCTACAGGACAAAAATAAAATAAAAACAAAAATCAAAAAATTGAGCTGGGGAAGTTTTATTGAGAATTCAACTTAAAATACAGTACAGTATTTGAGCATGACAACTATGTGATGTCATGAATATGCTAATTATTCATGGTGATGGCGCAGTGGATAAGACACATGCCTTTGGTGTGAGAGACCCGGGTTCGAATCCACTGTGAGACACCAATGTGTCCCTGAGCAAGACACTTAACCCCTAGTTGCTCCAGAGGCGTGCGACCTCTGACATATATAGCAATTGTAAGTCGCTTTGGATAAAAGCGTCAGCTAAATGAATAAATGTAAATTAGCGACATTTAACGACCTCAAGCAAGTTTAAGTTACTTTCCCTTAAGTAATAGTTTGGCCTTGCACTTCCAGCTCTTTTGACATCCAATCTAAAGACATTTATTCCACATGCATGTGTCACAACATTACAGTATGTATAGAAGCTCAGAAAACATCGTCCCCGTTCTGTTCCCCCGACGGTGGCTTTAGGAAGCAACAGCTCTTAATGGGGATGGATGGCACCATTATGTAATTCTAGACAAAAAGAACAGATCAACTTAGAGGAGGGGAAAAACTGTGAGGGTAAGAAAACAAACAATGAAAAGAACATTCAAAGTTTTCTTTCCACTTCAGCTCAGTGTTCATAAAAAACACACTTTCTGCTTAGTTCAGCCTTCCCTCTGGGGACTGAAATCGAGAGTTTGGCCTTGGAGAAGGAGAGGGAGGGAGACTTGTGTTTTTGTGTCTAATTGTCGTGGTGATTGAGAGGGAGAACAGAATGGAGAATGAAAGCGTGAAAGAGAAAGGGCCTTCGGTAACACGCTAGTACCCATGACGACGGGCCCTCCGGGGACCGGCCCCCCTTTTGGAGCTCCAACTCCAGCTAAACACCCGCTAATTGGGCCACTTCGCTTTGTGTGCTTCTCCACTGATCCTCATGCCAGAAATATCAACGTCCTTGTTAATTCTCTGTCGTCTAATCATTTTCTCTGGAGCTGGTTTGCGAGTCGTTAATCGCGCTGCTATAGATTCCACCCCTGATCATAAGGAATCCAGAACGTGTGACGGAACAGTGGAATCACGGCTCGTATAAACTCTGCAAAGTAAATTATACGAAAGCGCTCCGTCTCCTTCATGGTGGTGAGAGCTTTTGGGAGGATCTTAAGCAAACGTAAACCTTTTGTGGTGATCACAGGCTTCAGACCGGTTTAGTCGGCATGCACCAAATCAATTCAGTCTGGAGAATGTTTATTGCTGAACTTTAGTCCAAAGCAAGATGGGTTCACTTTTTTTTTTTTTTGAGTTTCCTTTTGAATACATTTATTTTTACAGCACAGGCTAATCTCTCTTCCTAGTCATAGTTTTTCAAGTTGAACTCAAGTTTGTGACTGTATAATCAGAGTAAAAAGTTTATCGTTTTTCAATAAGCATCAGTAAAGCATGTAAACAAACAAATACATATGTGACCCTGGACCACAAAACCAGTCACAAGTGTATGTAAGGTGGTTTTCTCAATATTTAGATTTTTTTGCACCCTCAGATTCCAGATTTTCAAATAGTTGTATCTCAACCAAATATTGTCCGATCCTAACAAACAACAATCTCAATTTCGGAAAATGTACCCTTATGACTGGTTTTGTGGTCCAGGGTCACAAATAACAATAAACAGTAAACAAATGTAGTTGTGTAAAAATACTTTATTTTAATTATGTAAACAGGAATGTTGAAAAATATTATTAATGTAATGTACTTCTTTCTTTTCTAAAGTTTTGACTAATGAAATCAGGAGATATTTTTAATAAAGATATTTAATTATAATTTATAGGGCTCAAGTACACATCAGATGTTACTCTAGAACCTGTTGCCTGTTAAACTTTTTATTCAACAGCAGCTGATTTAGTAGTTGTTTGACTTTCGAATATGATTGTTTATAAGACCGTTTTCACACTTGACTCAAGTTTGTCCATCTTCAGCAACGTCACACTGCTTTAGATCACATTCTGTTGTAGTGACTGATGAAACCTCTCTTCACAAAGACAAATGAGTTTGTACAAAAGTTTACTCTGAAACGGATGTCAGGTCATAACTGAATTACCTTGTACTGTAAACTCAGAAAAATGGAAAAAAGTAAATATTTAGGCCATTATTATATTTAAAAAAAATGTACTTCATTCTCTTTGGAGGTCTGAAGGAAATTGAATAATAATTTTAAAACAGTGTGATGATTGAATAATATATATTTTAAAACAAAATCCAATTAAACTGAATTAAATAAATATAATTTAAGAAATTAAAATAGCATTATTTTTTAATGTACACATACAAATATTAATATTAATTTATTATATTAATATTAAAATTCAAATATTATTTTTATTTTTAAATATAATTTATTTTTTATTTATTTGCTGTCAGTTGTGTAAGTTTGCATGCCCTTGTGTTTCAGAGTTTGACTGCATGCAACTAGCAGATCGAGAGAGTATTACATCAGGGAATTTGAAAGCAGCATAATTGCCTTACAAAAGAGCTTTGCAGTAAATGTTTACTGCCAGTCCACTAACACTACCTGCTATTCTGCACACCAGCCTCCTGCTGAGAGGAGAAAGCTCTGCTGCTGCGAATCAGACTGCTTTTAACATGATGCTGAACTTCATCTGTTTTATTAGGGTAATATATACTGTATAATTGTGAATATCAACCCAGTTTATGAGATAGTGGTCCAGCAAAACATCATGTGAGCTTGTTTACTGAAGATGACAAATAAGATGGATATTAAGGGTCTGGAATCATTATTATCTTAATTATGTATTATTGGCATTGGCAGCTGTTTGTTCAGGTTACTTTGGGCCACACATCTCGTAATAGTGCAGGTTAATGTTTTATAGGTTGTGTAAAATGCTGAAGATTTTATAATATTCAACAGTAATTTCGTCGTCTTTCTAGAATTTTACTGTGAAAACAATGGAGATAAGGTCATTGTCCTTTAATTTAATACATTAAAATCTATTATGCTGCATTGTGTAGTATTGTGTCTATCTGTCTATCTATCGTTTTATCTATTCTGTCTATCTATCGTTCAAGTTTATTTGTATAGCGCTTTATACGATAAAAATCGTTGCCAAGCAGCTCTACAGGAATTTAAGTTTCCACAATATATTTATATATTGCAGAACGTTAATGTTTAACTTATGGCACAATTTGGTAATTCTGTATGTTGTCTGAGCATTAGCATAAGTTGTCCTTTAAAATATTTATGTTAAAGTTTTATAATCAATTAGGATGGTTTTGCTGTACTGGTGTACAAAGGCAAAAACAGTAACTATAAATTTTACAATATTTAAGAAATCTTAATATAAAATACTATACTCCTCTATTTCTTAGGTTCAAGTGTGTGTAAGGATTTGGAAACAAGCAGAGTACGGCTGTTTCTAAAGCATGCAGCGCCACCTGCTGTTCAAAACTAAGCTCAGAATCGATTCCAGAGGAATCGCGATGCATTCGGAAAATATCAGAATTGATGCTGAATCATTTCTCGATTCGCGATGCATCCATGTATTGTCCCAGCCCTACTAAGTATAAAAAGACTTTAAAATAAAATACTTAAAATTGTCAGTCCTTCTCTTCCAGGCAAGCTGAATATTAATGACTCATTATGCACAACACAGATTTTTGTCCAATCAGATTCTCTGTAGAATGAGAATGTCCTGCCCCCTGTAACTCACTAATAGCGAATCACTGTTCATGACTGTGGTATTGCGACAGATATATTTTACTTTATTCTCAGCTGATTGGTCCAGTTTCGGTCTGCGATCTCTTATCCTAAAAACCAATGCATTTTCTTGAACCCAAACAACAGTTTGCTCAAACACACATTTGCACTGAAACAGGGTTTATCGAGGCCATTGGAGGAATTGAAAGATCCACAAAATCTCTAGAAACTCTATTTGCATCAAATGAAACAATGCAAATCATGCGATTACGTGTTGCCCCTCCAGCACTTCCTGGCCTCTCTGAACCCTGCGCTGGCGTCCCGTCCAACCTTGGGTGAGGAATTTGGGCGCTCATTCCTGTGAACCCATAAATTCAGTTGTGGTGTTTTGGATTTTATTTCTGTGTGTGTGTGTGTGTGTGTGTGTGTGTGATGATGAACAACAAGATTTCATCATCGGTTTTCATCAAGCAGTGTGTAAACTTGAGTTTATCTGTGCAGAATTCATCGTTCCATGAAGTCTCCTGCAGTTTATGAACAGTGTCTGGAATGCTCTGTAAATAATCTGATTTCTGAACACTGCTGTTAGTTCTGAAAAATGTCTGAGTGTCAGTTTTTTGAGTGGTATTTCAGGTTGGAGTGGGATCAAGATTTCTCTTTTACCCACGCTGCTTACAGTTTTAATCAATTAGTGTGAATAATACAGACCTGTTCTCCAGGCTTCTTACACTGAAGAGGCCCTGATAGAGAGATTACAGTTTGATTCGTCATGCTTGCAGGCATCAGGGTTTAATCCTGCCGTCCTCTCATATGCTGGACAGTGGTGTGGCTTCAATCTGAATACTCTTCCCACCGTCGACATCGACTGGTTTCATAACCCATAGGAACTCTTGGGTACCAGATTAGGGTTCTTCAGCTGGTAACAATAGCAAGCCTTTTCGGTGCCAAGTAGAAGCATATTTATGAGGTTCCATAAAGAAGCATGCTTTGAAAGTGCTACCCTAGTGAAACATAAATATACTTTGCCTAAATGTATTTGAAATCAATTTATTTCATGCTAAGTATACACCAAATACATTTACATATTTATGCACTTAATAAAAATGCCCTGCAATTGTACTTTTGGTATACTAAACCGGTATACTTAAAGTCTGCTAAATTGGAGCAACTAATTTTGTCCTTAATGCACTTTAATTGTGCAGAAATAGTGCTGAAGTACACGAAAAAAAAAAAAAAAGTTGAGCCAACTTAAAATTTTAAGGCAACCAGCTTCAACAGATTTTTGAGTTCTCTCAACTTATTTTTGTAGGAGATTCTCAACTTTTTGTTGTATAAACTTAAAACAACAAGTTGAGAAAACTCAAAAATCTGCTGAAGCTGGTTGCCTTAATTTTAAATTGGCTCAATGTTTCATTTTTTTTTTACAGTGTATATTTTGACACTATATCCCTGTTTAATATTGTAAAGCTGCTTTGACACAATCTACATTGTAAAAAGCTCTATATAAATAATGGTGACTTGACTGACTATATTTGATCGTGTATCTTGCATTTACAGACGATATTCATTTACTTTTTATTTATTTACCATTTTTGCTTCCACAAATAACCTTTCAGTAAGACGTGAACCATGTTTTCCTTAGTGTGCAGATTATTTTAATGATCTAAAGAACCTTTTTCCATTATAAAGGACCTTTTGTGGAATACATGTTAAAGATTCTTAACTGAACAATTGATGCCAATAACGGACCTTATTTTTAAGTAAAGAACCTTTTAAAGAACCATTTTTTTGTGTTAATTGGTTCAAGAAAGGTGTAAATTTAACACATGGCTGGTCAATGTAAGTGTTTGTTACATTTAGTTTTTTTGGGCGAGAATGTGCTTTCCTGATATTGTTGTTTTACTCCTTAGGCACATTGGATAGTTTATAATGTTACAAAGTTACTGATACCACAGCCAGACGTTTCAAGGCCATCTAATCAGGTCTTCCTGAATTGTAATAATACATTGTATACTTTATGCAGAGGGATTTTTTTTTCTGCTGTCAAACATCCACTTTTAGTAAAATTAAACACAATTTACAAGAGCCTTTTTAAAAAAAACAATTAAACAGCGCTTCTATTACCAGAGATCCTCGTCTCTGAAGTGGCTTCAGATGATGTGAAAGGTGTCCTAGTGAAACTGGTGCTCAACCTATAGAAGCAGCACACAGCCAGGAGGAGAAAGGCCTCAGAAAGCTTCATTTCTGATGGCTAGGAACAGTTAGTGCATGCATTTTTTGGAAAACGTTGCTCCAGTCCACATATTGCACAGAGCATGTGAAATAAACATAATGCATTGTTTCTCTGGTCAGGGAAACATGCCTCCTCCTCCAGACAGTGCTTATTATACAGTATCTGTGTAAATGTAAGCCTCCTTAAAATGATTAGATTTTTTATGCTTTTAAAAGAAGTCTCACCAAGGCTGCATTTATTTGATCAAAATGCATTTAAAACAGTAATATTGTTGTGAAATATTGTTACAATCTAAAATAACTCTTTTCTGTGTGAATATATTGTAAACTGTAATTTATTTCTGTGATCTGCAGCTGTATTTTCAGCATCATTACTCCAGTCTTCAGAGTCACATGATCTTCAGAAATTATTCTAATATACTGATTTACTGCTCAACAAACATTTCTGATTATTAGCAATGTTGAAAATAATTGTGCTCCAGAATATTTTTGTGGAAACTGATACATTTTATTTTTCAGCATTCACAGATGAACAAAGTTCAAAAGAACATGAATATATTTGCTTGTTTGTTTAATGTTATTTATGTTGTTCATGCCCCATTATCAGACTGCCCTGCATTACCTATCGCTCTTTCTTCAGAATAAAGACCTGAATAAACATGAAACCTCTCGATTAACTCCTGTTCATACCTCGGCAACTCAGAAGTTTCTTCAATCTGCAGAATGTCAAACCTAGCTTCCAGAGGACAGCGTGGTTTTCATTTGCTTTGATGTTGGCCTTCCCCATGTCTTTCTGCGTGTTCATTTAAACCGTGGAAGACAATCAGCACTAATGGATGAAAAATGTGATAAACATTGGAAAGAGACTGGTTTGGGGTCATGATGCTCTCTGGCTGGAAGATGAAGAGATGAAGTTTCGCCAATAAATGTGATGGTCTGTCCTTGAAGGGTTCAATTCTTAAAGCGAAAATAATAAAAGACAGTCATCATCTTCTCTGTCTTCACATTAAACCAGCTTGTAGTGTCCTAGTGAGATCAAATTAAACCTGCCCAATTTTACCTAAAACCATCTGTACTATTTTTATCTGACATTAAATAACCTAATATGAAAATTACACTGACATTCAAAAGTTTGGTAATACTTAAAGCCTTATGTGTAATCCATTATAAAAGTAGTTTTAATGCATTAATTATGCCTTGTAATGCACCTTATAATGCATTGTACAGTCTCATGAATATTCTTAACCACAGTTAATTAACATTTATCAATTCATCGTTACACTGTTTTAAATTTAGTTATATTTACGACAAGATATAATGTATTACAATGCACATTATGAATAATTAGAATGCCTTATACCCTTTAATAACCCTGTCTAATGCATTATTCATAAAAGCTTTAAGTAAAGTTTCCGCATCAGTAAGATAGAAAACACTTATTTTAAATTGTAATCATATTTCACAATGTTACTGCTTTTACCGTATTACTAATCAAATAATTGCAGCCTTGGTGAGTAGGTCCTGGAGTGCCGATGTCCTGTAGAGTTTAGCTCCAACCCTAATCAAACACAGCTCAACAAGCTAATCGAGGTCTTCAGAATTACTAGGGCTATAGCCAGGTGAGTTTTTTATTTTTTTCAGGGTTGGAGCTAAACTCTGCAGGACATCGGCACTCTAGGACCGACATTACCTACCTCTGGTCCATAACATACTTCGGTTAAAATTTCTCAATGGTAGTGTAAAACAGCACCCTTTTACCCTGTCAAAAACAGGTCTGTTCACAGCGAGCCGTTTCAGTGCATGTTCCTTTAAATGCTAATGAGCTCTGCTCACCCCGCCCCTCTCTTCCGTGGGGTGATGAGATGTTCTCTGAGACTATAACTTTAGCCGCATTCGTCGCAGAACTTGCTAACAAGCACGTTATTAGAAAAGGCGATTTGCAAAGATTCATTAAAAAAAACAAAAAAAACATCATACTCATTCTTTTGTAGGTGAGGCTGGATCACGAATGATTTGCGCAAACATAAACACATTTAGGTAGACCGGGGGCGCATTCCCTTTAAAAACAAAAGTAATCCACTGTGTCTTCAGCGGCTCAGATGTTGGGAGTAAATGACATGCCATGTTCATTATTACATCCAACAACAAAACACCTCAATCCTGCTCTGGCGTCGAAACAATGGCGGACTGATGACAGCTCACTCACGGCGGGTCTAAGAAAAAAACGCTAGTGTCAATCAACAATTGTGGGAGAGGCCTGGGTCTGTGTGACGTCACACAGACAAGAATCTGAGAATGGCTTGATCTGAGAAAGGGGTTATGATTTTTGGGGATTTAAAAAAAAAAAGTGGGTGGACTTTTATCATTATAGGGTGGTTGTGTACACACACTGCCAACACACATTTCAGTTCAAACGACGTGTAAACGTGAACTTTTCAAAGTTAGTTTTTTAAATAATCACTATTTCATGAGGTTCTTTTGAGGTTTTTCAGCCCTGATTTCATATCTTCTCACGTGCCCATATCGAACGAGGCTCGCTGGTGCCAGATTTGAGTTCCTTCATCCATCACATCCTATTTCTGTTGGTTGCAGGTCAGAAAGGAAAGCAAGCGGGGAATTTGGAGGTATAAAAGAATATGCGTATTCCCATGTGGATGAGATAAATTGCTGTTTATGTTTCAGCGTAGGCTGACAGACATAATGTTCCTTTGTTTATGTTTTGGATGAGGACGTGCCTGGCAGCGGTTGCTAGATACATGTTGAGACAGCCAGAGCTGCTGTATGACTGTACCGCCGTTTCCCAGAATGGCAAAAACTGGCACCTGAAGGCGTTTGTCATGGGATCATGCGATCTGAGCTCGAAAAGTCGCATTTGAATATATTTATTTGAATTGGTATTCCTCCTTCGCGTGCAGAAATGCAACAGCTAACTAGATCTTGGCGGCCAGGCTTTGCTAATGAATATTGAGATGGGCCCAAATGGAGTATAGAGTGATAACTAAATGAGAATTCAGCTCCTCTGCCTGCTGTTTCTCCCTGATGGCCTGCCGTTCGGAGCCGTCATCAATAGCTGGAAAGGAAATAATCCACAGTGGGACAGGAGCCCCGACTCAAGCCACTTCCCACGGAAAGAGCCCATCGCGGCGGACACCAGCGCACAGGAACCGCAGCAGACCAAAATAAATGCGAATCCTCAATGTTAAATCCAGCTTCCCAGCGAGTAGCATTTGAGGACAGCGTGGTTTTGATTTGCTTTGATGTCGGCCTTCGCCGTGTCTTTCTGCTTGTTCATTTAAACTGTTGAAGACAATGGATGAAAAATGCGATAAACATTGGAAGGAGGCCGGGTCGGGGTCACGATTGATGAAATTTCGCCAGTGTTTCCTCTGAAACTGAAGCGTGCGCATCTATGGGAGAAAGCGGCGAAGATTATGCAACATGTTACTCAACGGTTCCTGCACAATGCAGATGAAATGGCAAATGTATGTAAGCTTTAGCTGATTCATTCCAGGTTTCTTCCATGCGCAGTGAGTTTGAGGAGCTCTCCGGGAACAGATCCGAGAGGGAGGGGACGAGGGGAGCGGACGTGCTTCCAGAGCTCAAAAATGTCGTCCTCAGAAAAACCGGCGACCTGAAAGAGAGCCATGTTTGCTTTGGATGCAATCGAAAGTGTCACTGAGCGATAACAGATCTTTCTCTGTTCCTGTAAATGACCCATTGACAGACGGAAAGGAGACCGTCCTTTGTCCTCATGTCATCGCAGTGCCAAAAAAGAAAGGAGGGCAAAAAAAGAGCGCTTCCTCTTGTATTCGTTCTATTTCGGTCTTACTGTAGGATTAGAGGTAGTGCTTCTACATTTCTTTAGTGTCCAGAATGAATGAAGGTGTTATATAGTGTTGTCACAATACTGAGATTTCTCATTTTGATACAATACCTTGAAAATGATCGATATTCAATACCAAAAAAATTCCTCAACATTAAGGGCGTAACATTTGAACAGTATATACTATATGTTAATTCATTTTTGACCTGTATTGTCTGAAACTCTTGTTGTCTGAGATATACTACTACTGCATCAGCATCTTTTCCTGAACTCTTATTTACCTCTAGCAGCATGTAATCATATTTGTTGCTAATTTTAGATGGTAATCCTTGGAAATTAAAAACGTTAATCACACAGAGTGACGGTTCTGTTTTGTAACTGACCTTTGAGTCAAACGGGCAGAAAATATCCGCATGAGTTACACAAGCCGAGATTAGAGGAGTTTGGTGTCACAGCAGCGTTATGTGTGTGTGTCCGAGAGAAAGCGTTTCACAATCGAATGCGGCTGGTGTGAAACACACTCACATCACAGATGTTAAACTACCTTTTTATGGGATATTCCTTGCTGTCTCTGACTGCCAACATAAAGATGGAAAGTTCCAGCCTTGGCTTCTGATTGGTCGATACAACATTTTAGTCATGCCAAAAATTTGCAATATAGTAACACTTTTTTTTTAACTTGTTATCAGTACTTTTTAAGCTATGACTATATTAACAATACAGTGATCCCTCTCATATCTTCTTGCTTTAATGTCAAGTTTGTGATTTCTGCACCATCAGTCCAGTCTGACAGGAAAGGACAAGTCCTGCAGGAATGATATATTTTTGTAGGCCAGCGCAGGAGTTCTCATCACCCTGGTTCCCTCGACAAATCTAGATGGGTTTTCTATCGCCATTTGGATTATTATAGACCGACAAAAGTTTAGGATTTGTACATGTTTTATTCATCATGATAATCTTCACAAATGAGAACATCTTTAATGAATTTTGCAGCCTAAAACCCTAGTAGAAATAATATAAAAGTAATATATTTAAAATACATTTATTTTATATTAAATACAGTTCAAATCAATTAACATGTTTACTGACATATAGCTTGAGACTTATCGATATAAAAATAAACTTTATTGGGAGTATTACTTGTGCACAAAGCACATTTCTTCTGCATAGTGACTATTTTATATTATATATTTCACTATTTTATGCCATAGAATAAAACGTGAAAATGTCATGAGCTTTTGTTGAACACATCTTGTTTCAGGTATTTAAAGTGCCAAAATATGACACCTAACCGGTTCATATTTTGGTTTTGGGAGTCCCCAGCAACAGGTGGACATGCATGCAAGGTCAAAAAACACTTTCATTGCCTTATAATATACATTTATTTTTTTACCTTGCTTGCTTAACGGCTCCCAAACGATTTGCTCAACGATTAATTTTTCCAAACCCCTCTTTTGTGACACTAATCTGCGGTGATTGGTCTCATTTCCATTTCATCTTGCCTGATAAAGCAGTGTTTGTGAGGCAGTCCTGGGGAAACCGCTCCAAAAGCGGCATCTAGTGGCAAAGAACGAATTTGCATTTTCATTCAGACCAACACGAAAAGACCAACAAGTGTGTGGCAATATGCTAATGTTTCATGTTGACGTCAACACGAAACGGCTTGGGATTCGTTTTAAAAACGACTCATTTCAATGATTCAGAGTTGACTCTTTCTTTTGAGAGACAGTAACTTTATACACGATGCACTTTCAGATTTAAAACTTTGCAGGATGTTTTCATTCACTTAGAGCTGTTACACACTGCATGAAATCCATAATAGAGGCACTTTGATAAAAAAAAATCCATTAAAAAACCCCATTGACTTCAGGACGATGGAGCTGAAAGTACAAAAATGCTCCTAAAATTTGTCTGGATTTTAATAGTTATTAAATCATCTCAATGATTTTTGTTGTGAATTTGATGTGGAACAACCTGGTTTTCCAACCAGCGTCAGATGGCAAGAAATTAAAAATAATAATAATATGAGATGAAATTATTTTTGCTTTTCTGTTTGCTGATGCTTGTGGTGCATAAATAACGCATTTCACTATCAACCTCACACTCTGCAAATATTTCCTAAACATTATTGTATAACGCAGGAGCTTTGACTCTAATTTGCTTAAAAGTGAAGATTTATCATGAAGCAAAAATATCTTCCTGGGTGCTGCCATGTCCATGTAAAATTATACAGACAACATCAGATTTGGGGATTTCCGTACAAGTTTCCAAGTTGATCGTTTGTCTGTTTTACAGCAATTTTCCAAGAAAGATCCAGGAAATTCCAAATGGAGTGCAGTGTAGTGTGATCTATTAACTACAATTTCAAAAGAACACATGAGTCGGGTTAAACCGATCATGAGCATCATGTTTTATTATCTGAGAACCACAAATTGAAACCACAAAGGTACGTGTAACATACATGTCTTGAAGAAAGAGCCACAGAGAGGCTCTCACACACACGGATGTAAAAATAACAGTGTAACTAAGTTGTTTTGGTTGTATCAGGGGAGCAGACAGAAATGTGCTCTTAACTGATATGATGAATTGCTCCGTTTGGCTGAATTATGACTGGCTCCTGCTTTATTTGATCAGTTTAAGGGATTGTGGTGGAAATGTAATGCTGTAAATAAGGTCTCACTCCCTCACAGACTTTGGGGATCAGCAGAAAAAACTTGGAAGGATCTCAGGTCGGTGGTTGTTTTCAGCAGGGAAGCATTTTGCTTTATCATGCTACCTCTCCCATCTTTGAGCATAGGCTGTGTGTGTGTGTGTGTGTGTGTGTGTGAGAGAGAGAGGGGGTGACATTTCAGAGGGTATAATGGACCACATACCTCGAAACTCAGGTATGTGAGATGTTTTCTCCCTTGGTGGCCAAACATACCTGTATTTGGAACCTTTCATTATGAATGAAACCTTGTTACTACAACTACAGTACTACTCTTTCTCTCTCTTTCTCATGATTTCTCACACAATCCAGCCATAAAAATGCAATTTACATTATAACGTGAAATGTCATGAAATTTGGCAAATGTTGGATGAATAAATCAAAAGTAGGGCTGTACATTAGAGGTCTTCACGGGTCCTAAAATCCATACCTGGCCCAAATCACTTCTTACCCGAACCTGACGTGCATAAATAATAAAAAAAAAAGATAAACCCGAACCGAGACAGACCCGATGAAATTAGACCTGAGTCCGATCCGACCGCATTTATTTTCCGAACCCGACTGGACCCGAATGTAAACGGCATTGACGTGTGAACAGCCTGCAGCCCCGCATCCTTCCGGAAAAATCCCAGGATCCTGCTGACTGATTTGGCCGCTGCTCCATTACTTTCATTCAGTTTATTTACTTATTAGACTATTACTTTATATTTTTGCCTGCCTGATGGATACGTGTTATTTCTGAGTTTGGCTTTCAATTGTAACTAGTGGATTTGAAATATAAACGTGATTAGCTTTATTTAAATTAAATCAATAGGTTAATAAATCACGGATTTGCTAGTTTTGTCTGCAACGTTAGCTACCTCATCTCCGGTGAATGGCTTCTGCGCACACACAAAGAAAAGCCTTGCATTGACACGCAGCGTAATGAAGTAAGTGGATTTCCTGATGGATCTCATATCTATAAGATGGGTTTCTGAGGTTACAAACGTATGTTTCTTTTTTACGTGTGTTTCTCAAAAATGAACTTGACTTGAACGCACAAGTAGGCTACGCATCCGGGAAAGTTTAAAAGAATTCGGGTCTAATCGGGTCCATTTGGAAAAAGCACATTTATTTTAATTACCTGAGACCCGAGGCTGCTAAGACCGAACCCGACCCGTGTCCGAGGCACTCGTAGAAGTTTTGGGCCAGAACCCGCTCGGGTCTCGGGTTTTCGGATCCAAGTGGACCCGTGAAGACCACTACTGTACACACAAAGAAGTCTGCTATGAAGTTGTGCATGTTCTGTATGTCATTTCAATTGATGAAACTATCACCAGAGGCACACAAAAAATATCTTCCGTACAACTTGCCAAAATAAGAGTTTGGTTTTAATTGAAGAAATTGACAGAAACATACTATTGTACAGTAGAATGTGCTTTAAATAATTAATAATAAGAATAATAATAATGATAATACATACAGTTTGAAATATATATGATATCACTATTTAAATAACACATGTATAGCAAGTACTTCAATAACATTTTAATTGACATATTTCCTCAAATAATTAGAAATATATTATTTGAAAATTAAATATAAACGAATTTGAACTTAATGTAAAACAGATTTGTATAATGAAACTATTTGATTCTGTAATAACAAATAATTTGTTAAAAACACAAATACAAAAGTAGACACTGCACTCATTAATATTATAAGTTTGTCTGCAGAACAATACAAATAAAAGTCCCTTCTGACACTAATTGGCTAAATAAAACTTGATGCCAATAATTAAAAAAATGCCAAATATTGTCTGAATTATCGGTTTAGGCAATACATCGGTCAACCACTAAAATTGAGTGCTTTGCATATTAACATACAGATGACATTATGCCTTTGATTGGATAAGCAGTTTTAAAGACAAATTTTAAAAATCCTTTCATACATGAAAAATGTTTTACTCTGCTGACACTTAAAATCTGGGTCTTGAAGTAAAGCAGGTTGAAAACCACAGGGATAGATGTCAAGTATGTCAAACTGGGAAAGAGTCTTTTTTTGTAGTTTCTCCTCTCAAAGACCGAGCGAGCGCACAAAAGGAGGTGAACCCATAGAGCCGAGCCAAAACAGCTAATGGACAAGTGATGAAACCGTGTTTCCTGCGCTCTGAAAGAAGTGCTGAGAAGTCGCTCGGGCTTGATAAGTTTGATGGCTGGACATGAAATTGGTTTGTACATTAAAATAGTTCGCCGGATCAAGTCAAACACGGTCGGAAAACATGATGAAGCTATCAGCCAAACCTGAGTTACTTCTCCTTTGACAGGCGCTGCCTTTTTCCAAAAAGTATTTCAGGTCCAAAGGATGTTTTTTTAAGGAATAAAAAAAACAAAAAAACTTGGTAGCAACTAAGAATATTGTTTTACTGGCAAGGCAGAGTAATTTACTGGAAATATGCGTCAGGGAAAAGTATATATTACTCCGTTTGTCTATGTGCATGTGTGTCGGCAGTGATGAAGTGTGTCGTCAAAAGACATGGTGCCTACGTGACTTGGATCGATTGTTTCAGGTGAGAGAAGAGTCCAGAGGATTTGGCTCAGGACCATGTAGGTGTGACATTTTTATTTATGATACTTTCTCCATGACTACCAGGCAGTGTTTAGCAGTATGATCTTTCAGTAAATCCTATTATATTCACTTTAATCTCAAATATAAACCCGGGCAGGGCTTGTTCCAGCAGTGCGGTTTCAGCATATTACTGTATTATCCCACTATCACTCCATACATCCATGATGGCTGACATAACCATTAAAGAGATTGTTCACCTAAAGATTGCTTTTCTGCCATTATTTTTCTAGCCTTCGTCATTCCAAACCTGTATGACTGTCGAGCATAAAGGAAAATTATTAAGAACTGTGTTGTTGATGATGCTTCATAAACGTGCAAAACCAGTAGCATTAAAGTACTTTGTGCGCCATTGTCAAATGCCCTCTTTACATCTGGATAGCATCTGGTTATTTTGTATTCAAACCTTCATTCTTATGCATTTCTGATGTGATTGCAAAATGTAATTCTTACTACATGCTGTAAATGGTTGTGCTGACTTTAATAATTTTAATAATTTTAAAAACAATGGGTCTCATTAACTAATAAATGTCAAATTTTCAAAAAAAAAAAAAAAAAAAAAAGTAATGAATCATTGACCGCACTAGTGAAAACGTGATGTCATGCACATTTATATTTTGTGTTCACATAGTGTTTCTTTACAAAATGACATGGCTAACTACTTGCCTGGCATGCATAATACAGCGTTTTAAGTCATTTTTCATGGATTTGTATGAATGGGGATCATTTTGAGAAGGTTGTCGTCTATATGCGAAAAACGCAAATAAAAAAGTTAAATTTTTTTATGCAAATGTACCCATTGTTTTCATAAACGTGCACTTTGAAACCCATTTTCAAAAGTTTGCATTTTCAGGCCCTCAAAACGCATAAAAAATGTCCATTTTAGTTGAAAGCGGTGTTGCATGAATGCCCCTAAATCTTCCCAGATGAGTAGAGTTTAATTTGAGTTGCTGTGTTTTCTCCTGTCCTCCTGAATCGTTACTGACAGTAGGGTGCTCCTCACCTCCATAGGAATTAATCTGGAGAGATATCTGAAAGACTTTCCACTTTCCCCCCCTCAGACTCTCCTTACACAACTGTTTGTTGATCCTCCTTTGATCTCTGTGAGAGTCCACAAAGCCTATGCTTTCAGTCGGACCGGCTTTTGGAACTTCCTGTAAATACAGTACATAATGAGACCCTAGATTGGACATTGTGTTTTCATTCATCCCAATGCAAACATTTAATGTCACTGTAATTAATTAAGATCAAGATCTGTTATTATTACCCAAAATGTGTTTCTCTCCCATCCTTGGCACACCATTTTTTAGTTTCCTTGGTGCCATCCCAGTCAACTGTAGAGGCATGACTGCCCAAAACTGGTTTGACAGCATGCGCACCACTGCTTGATCGAGTGGGAATGAGTAGCAACAAATGCATGAGCTGAAAAAACCGAGGAAGGAGAGGTATTCCCACTGGGTTGTTTATCCAGGCTTAAAGCTCTGCTAGACCTTTGCCATGCTGCCACGGCTATGAAGTCATGCTTTCTGACAAAACCGGCCCCAAAGTCCAGCGTGTGAATTAACAGGCAGAAGTGGTCAGCGGGAGCGCAGTTCTTTGACCATTCTTTGACATCATGGGAAAAATTCTCTCGAATTCGCTCTATAAATGTGCAAACAAGCAAACAGACCCCATTATCTCTGAGCTAAAGCGCGCTATCCTGGCCTGGACTTTTTCAAAGATATGCTCTTCACTCCTGGGATGTTTTTTGAGTGAGTTTGATTGGTCTGGTTTGATTGAAATCATGATGTCTGTTTAAATGGGTGGTGTTTGCATGGTTTTGGTGCATTGGCATAAAAACTGCATGATGGAGTGTAGGGAGAGCAAGTGTGAACAGCAGATATTTAAGTGTACAAGAAGTAAAATGTATTCCACACAATTGATGCCAAGCACCAATTATGATTATATTATGATTAAATATTTTAATGTATACAGACAATATGTATGTGTGTGTGTGTGTGTCTGTGTGTATGTATATATATATTATATTACAAAATTATAACAAAGTCACAATGAAACAGAAATAGCAACAGCAATTTTCTTCCATATTATGACATTGAGGTGCTAGAGTGAATGCTTCATACTAACTTTAAACACTTTTAAAGTTTTTTTTTTTCCATGCAAACTTTAGCATGCTATCTATCTACCTGTCTATCTATCTTCCAGTAGTCAGCTGGCTCGGAGGTCCTCGAGTTCAGATTGCCCACCTCTAGACTAGCACAGTCTGGCTCAGCTAGATTATTTATATCTCTGGGTTTGTCAAGGCGCACATGACCTGGTAAATCAAATATGTAAGGATTGTCCTGAACAGCAGGCCTTGCTCTGAAACCCCGCCAGTACCTCCTAGGGTTTCTTACCTTTAATAGATTCTCTAACTATGACAATTCAGTGCGTTTTCCACCGCCTTTCCTCCCTGTGGGTTCTCTAATGCAGATGTATGTTTGGAATAGTCTGGAGTTTATTTCTCCGTTCCTAAATCGACCTCACCATTATTATGGCTCTCTTGCCTTTGTGGCACAAAACCGCAGCGGTTTCTATAAAAATATTCTCTGTGCAAAGAAACAAAAGCCTGACGTGTTTAACTCTGATATTTATATTATATCAAGCTCTTATTATCAAGGAAATTTGTAAGTACTCCTCGTCGAGCTCTATCATCAAAACACTGGTTAGGGTGTCATGTGGTGCGGTCCAGGCCATCAGCCCTGATTTAGTATGAATGATATGCTACAGCGTATTTATTTGAGCTCGGACTGCATTCTTGGAACGAGGACTTGGCTGGTGTTTCTGACCAAAGTGGCCATGCTAATAGCGATAGCACGTCGGCCCAGTAGGACTCAGCACCTCTGGAGTCTGGAACGGCAACGTGCAATTACGCAGCCATTTACTGCGAACCCGACATGAATCATAGCAGCTTAAGCAAGAAGAAGAATTATGAATATTATCATCGCTTAGCAACAAGTAAACTTCAGTGTCTCGGTGCATAGTGTGGTCATGTGGGAGATAGAAGAGCAGAGGATCCCACGGCCTTCACGTACAGATAACAGAACCACATTCCCACAAACCCACTGCTCGGTGCTTTCGTGCTGTCATGGCAGCGGTGTCTAGCCGAAAAGAGCAAAAGGAAAGATAAAAAATGGACTCCATTAAATCAAATTAGAGTGATTTAATGGGGTCAAATTAGAATTCAATGACAGCATAAAGGAGAGGAAACAAGTCATGAATGATTTGGCCCACTTGGTGAATCGAATCTGCCTTGGACCCCAGAGGGGGTGACGTTTGTAATACCTGATCAAACAAAGACACTTAAGCAAAACTGTGCATAAAAATGCATAATTAAACATTGCGTATAGGTTACGCGATATGCTGTAAAAACACAAAGAACAAGAAATTGTATTTTATGTAATGTACTACTTCTCTAATATTATACATGTCTTTTGTGACTTCATCTCATCTTTTCATTGGATTGCTCATGAACTGAGAAACAAAAATTCCTTTGATTTTTAGACATATAAGAAGTCATTGTACTATAAAAACATCCTGCAAGTTTCAGAACTCAAAACTTTGTCATTAGTCTAAAAACAGCTTATAATGAAGGCAGTCTGCCAAAACGACAGATTGTGGAATGTTCTACTCTATGATGTAATAGTGTGGATAAGGACCGCCTCCGCAGAAGATCAGTGACATTACTGCCTGTTTAGCCCCGCCCACCGATTCGTGCATGTTGTGTTTACGAGAGAGGCGAACGTGCAAGTCTATGCAGAAACCAAACGATAACGATGCTCCGAAGACAAGATGCTGTGCAGTGCCAAGTTGTGGAAAACCCAGTCTTTGCCTTGCCTTCCTTCTGAACCCAACGTTAGGAAAGAGTAAATGACCTTTATTTTTAATGAACATCCAGACCGCATCAGTAAGTGTAAACAGATTTGTTTATAAACAAGGCACAATTCAACATGGGATTTTCAGAAAGATGCTGTGCTGACTATATTGGATTCAACAGTAATGTCACAACACAAGTGTGAGTAACTGTTTTCATTACATGGTCACTATTACTTTCTCTTTTTACAGATCTTTCTGATATGTATTGAGCTATTTATGTGTTTTTGACCTGAATCACAGCAGCATCCATCTGTGAGGAATGAATGCATGCTGTTAGCCAATCACAGCAGTGGGCGTTTACTTCCGAGTCTATAATCCAATTCAAACAGAGCGTTCTGATGAGGGGGGTTAAAATAGGACAGAAAATAGCCTATTACTTCTAATTGATGATGTTTTTGATGTAAAAATCTTGATAACATTATAAGTGGAACTCGGAGAACAGTACAAAAAAACTAAAAGCATAGGCAGTTCATGACCCCTTTAATACAGTCGTGGCCATAACCAGGGGTTGAAGACGATCTGGGGTGGGGTTAAGGTTTGTGCAATATTAGCCCCTACAAATACAACTCATTATGTACACTAAACACTTTAAAAGAGCAGGCATCTAAATGCTTGTGAAAGATGCTTCCTCTGTTTTGGAGGAATGAGCATTATTTCATATTGCATCAAAATTTGTTAAAACTTTACTATAGGTTAGGAGTGGATAATTTCATCAGGTGTGAATTTTATCAGTTGTTTATTGTTCTATTGCTATATAGATGATAAGTTTGTCTAGTGCTCTTATGAATGTTTTTAGCATGTTTTAGCATTTTAGCATGATGTGGAAATGTAATTACTATACTGAATGAAGTAGCCTAAGCTTCTTCATTGCTAGTGTTTATTGTTTGATAGCATTGATAATGTTATAAGATTGATACTTTCATAAAAACGTGCAACTGGTTTGTAAAAGTTGTCATTATAAATGAGTTTTGTGAAGCAATTGGCTCCGTTGATTCAGCGTTTTGAAAGCCACTCTGATGTAGCTAAAGTTATTGGCTAAACCATGATCATGTCCTGCTTCAACTTCCTTTCATTATAGCAAATAAATCAACATAGGAAAGAAAACTGTGCTCAGCAAGACAATTCATGGGATCTTTAAGAAAGGCTGTTTTTGTAGCTCTTGGAAGCTCAGACGGAGCCGCTGGAGGCTGCTGGGTTGGGAAATGCTTGGAATTTGACTTCACACCTAATGAGAGCTCAAACACACACTGACAAATGCATGTTTCCTTCAAGGCAAGAGAGTACAGGCAAAAAGATTGTTTCTGCATGCATTGGTCAATTTTGAGCTTTTGGGCTATTGTTTCACACTAGTTGAAAGAAAGCATCCAAAATACATATTTAGGTGTTTATTTCATTTATTTGTGTCTGTAAATTTCAATTACAGCACATATCTATCTATTTACACCAAACTTTACAGTTTTATTCCTATGAATATTCTGAAGGGTTTGTTCATACATCATTTGCTTGATTTCATTGTTCATTTTATTCCCCCCAGGGGAAAACCTCTAATATGTCAACACAATTAAACAAGAATTTTGAACCTGGCTCGATCCATTGTTCTGATTTATGTGCTGGACATGTATGCAAATCAGTGCTTTTAGTATTTATGAGGTACTAGTATAGTTTCAACTAGTTTGTATTTTTTGTTTTTTGTTTTATTAGTTATTTTAGTACATTAAGTTCAGCTAAATTTAAAATGAGAAATGTTTCCTTGGGAATTAGCTGAATTCAAATAATTTTATTTTTTTTTTTTTTTATTTTTTTTAAATGAACATTTATTCAAGTAACAATTAAAAAAAAAATTCATTAAATTTTAAATTTTTAATTTTTAGTTAACTATAAGAAAAGCTAATTATTGCACATTTAATTAGATATCGCCTCATGCATATATAAACATAGCATTTCATAAAACTGTTTAAAAAATGAAACATGTTTGCAATTATTTTTTTAAATAATTAATTCTTTTAATATTATATATTAATTCAGTATATTTATTTATTTATATATATATATATATATATATATATATATATATATATATATATATATATATATATATATATATATATATATATATATATATTAATTGAGTATATTTAATCAATTAATTAATTTTGCAATTATTAACTGTGCAAGTATGATGCTATCTGGTAGTAATTTTTTTACCCTGTTCACCTGAAGTGTCTTACCTTAAGACTACAGCTGAGGAACAGCAACAGGGAAAATGCTTATGTTGCAGAACTAAATTTCTGACAATTTCTGAAACATGCATATAAATACACGTGTGCACATATTGTGAATGTTTGGTTGTGTCTACAGGCACCGTTCCACATCCACATTGTGGACGCACCGAGCCACACACTAAGATACCAAAGCGTGTACTAAAAGACAGTGGAAAAGCTGAGGTAACGCTATTACACAGCGTTCTTCTGAACATTCAGCAACCACTAAGTAAACTCTTGATTGTTCAGGTGGAACAGAGACATGAGGAGCTCAAGAAAAGATAAACATAATCGAGCAAGAAAACAGGCTTGATTTTGAGCAGCTCCAGTCGTGAGCGTCACTCATTCAGCACGGATATAAATTTATCTGGCAAGTAGACTGAAAAAGAAAAAGAGCAGGAACAGATTTTGGCAGGAAGCTTGTGTCTAAACCACCACAAACAGGCCTGATGTTCACAAAGGTGGTCACGGTGGCCACAAAACAGCCTTCGGCAGCTCGCGGAGCCCACACAAACCCTAGCAACACACAGAAACATGCTGCTTGGTTATTTCAGAGCAGGAGAAAATATACACATGCAGAGTTTGGCTTTAGCAAAGGAATCTGAACATGTTCTGCATTTCAATGTCATTGAACGATTACTGCAGGGAGTTCAAGACTGATACCGAAGACCGTTCAATTCATGCTGATCTATTCGAGGGCTCAAATGAACTTTATTTTGATAACTTCTAGTATATCTATCAGTCCCAGGATTTCATACAGGCCAGTGGATAAATGCATGAATTGGTAACTAAATATCAAGGTGATTTATGGGAAGTGGTAGCAGTTTTGTTTTGAGTTTGAGGAGTTCCAGGTTTAGTTCACGGTATTACTTTATGTAAAGTAAATGGACTGAAATCGCCTCTGTACATCGGTGGATGGATGCATGCCATGGCGTAGAATACATTTGTTTGCATTTTGTGTTGTGATTTTTTGTTAGAATGGATACTTAGCTTTGTAAATGTGCCTAACTGATGTTTATGCACAACCTGTAAAGGGAAAATGCACTGAAAGTGAGTTTAATGTTTGCTATAATCTGTTGCTGTCTCTTCAAGTTAGTGCTAGATGATGAGCTAAATCTTAAAATTGCCACAAACAATTAAACATCCATTACTATATTTTCTGTGTTAGGAGTATTGATCCAGCACTGTAATATAATGTATTTTTTTTTTTTAGGCATGCACAACATATTGAGATCATGTTGGTCATTGGCGGATACTGCCAATGAAAACAAGAATTTAATAACACTGTTGAATTTATTCTTTATCCATGTGTCACGGTGCACATACTATTTTGATGCCTAAATTCACTTGTAGCAGCCGCCTTTTTCATAAAGTAAATAAAAATAAAAGGACAAAGTCCTGCTGAAAATGAGATGTATGAAGAGAGAGATGAACAGAAGTCTTCATGCTTGTTGCAGCAGTCTAGGCTCTTGTAAACCACTTCATAAGTATCTCAATATGTCCATCCTGTTACTGGCCAGCAGTATTAATATGGTCTCCACTGACCTTAAATTACTGTGTGTGTGTGAATGTGGGAGAGAATGAGATCCATCTGTAGGTGCTCCCAGCATGTGCTTCAGTTTAACCCCCTAATCAGAGCAATGTTGTGGCCATATCAGAGGCAGAAGATGTGCCTCATCTCACCGCCCCTCCCTGATTACAGAAATCAAGCTAATATTAAACTATCATGTGAAACTATTACATTTACGCATTTAGCAGATGCATTTATCCAAAGCGACTTATAATAGAGGAGCATAAGCAAACTGTCATACATGGTAGAAGTCATACCATGCAACACGAGGTTGAGTAAATGATGACAGATTTTCATTTTTGCATGAACTGTGCCTTTAAGTGAGATGTCCTGTCTAGTTTAGTCGGCTCCCACAGCGCACGGGGTAGAGTTACCGTGCACAGGGCATGAGAAGGACCTGTGGTAAGTAGCTTACGGCTTTGCCAGAAACCATTGGTGATGGAATGCACTTCCTCCCGGTCTTAGCGCTGCCGCTTGACCACTTGGAACTGCGAGATTCATTAATAAGAGGCTTTTGTGTAAAAGCACTGGAGTAATGATGGGGAGAGAGGGAGCTGCACAGCTCTTGCCATGTACGGCTGCATTCAGAGACATGAAAAGTATTCATTTGTGTGAATTTATGTGCTTGATTCTTTCTTATCATGCCTCATTTCTCTTTCTTGAGTTATGCTATACCTCATTCTGCAGATTATTGGGATATTACATTGTCATCATTTGTTCAGCCTCATGTTGACCCTCAACATTTATTATTTAATATTTTTTTCTTCTGTCAAACACAGAAGAGTTGAGACAGGATCATGCACTTTTTTATATAGTCAAAGTGACCAAGGACTGTCAAAAAAAGGGGGAAAAAAGCATAACAGTATAAAGCCACCCTTGCAAAAAAAATAAATTCCATTCTATTTCATACTTAGTGTACTTCAAATTCATTAACATATTTGTTGGCATATAACTTAAGACTTACTGATTTAAAAATGTAATTATTTCTTTATTGCACAATGCACGCTTCTTAATATTATGCCTAAAATGTGTTTTAATATCACTATTAAACTATCATGAAAGTTCAATATTTGCACTGACATACTATACATCAAAGTGGCACAAATGTTTCACCCATGATGAGCGTCCAGTATTTATTATTATCAGGGTATCCACAAATATTTTATAAATTATGTTAACAGGCAAATGATTTGCTGACATGTGTCCTGCAACGTCATCCTGGTGTCCACTTTTGAGCTCCTGGACTGTAAACCTCTAAACAACAGTTGCATCAGCTTGACATTTGCCTGTGACGTTATGGGTTGTGTTACGTAATGCTGGGCAGTATTTAATCGAGCAGACGGCCTGTGCTGTCCCATGAGCTCCAGGGGGGGATTGGCCAGAGGAAATCCCAGTTTGGCTGGGCTCTGAGCTCTCTGATGACATCAGCTCCTGCGGTGCGCTACATCTCCACCACATGTGTGAAAAACCACATTATCGATCAGTTCTGTGGTTCAAAAGCAGGAACTCCCTCTGTTTCTTCCAATCATTTTCTCGTGTGTTCCTGTTAGGGGTGTGCGATATGTATCATCTACAATAATATTGTTTTAGTATTGTTTTAACGATGTGCAAACTGACTTTGAGTGTCACTAGCTTTGCAAAATCCAGCCTATTCAAATTAAAGATATAGATATATTCAGAGCCATTTATCCCTCATGAGTTTTATGTTTAAATCATTTGACATAGTGACTTTTTCCCGAATATCTGCACAACTGCATTACATTACAACTACATTTTAGACACACTATTGTCTGTTTGTTCTCATTGTTGATGAACATTTTCGAATGAAACCACAGCAGAACTGTTTTGCATCTCTGAGAAACACAGCAGTGCTTCATTAGTGAATAGTTCAGTTTTAAACAAATCCATTTGATGAATGAGTCGATGACCAAACCAATTGGTTAAGTGAATGATTCAATAACTCACTCATTAAGACAAGGGCTGCATCTCAAATCTCATGCTTTCTGAGTAGGTACTAATCTTTAATTACTAATTACTTCGGGACCATTAAAGAAAGTACATTCTATATAGTATGAACATGTTTAGTATGAATGTAATTACGACGTACTGTATTCGTCATGTGACCTTCTGGCGTCAGTAGCGTCGCTTCACTGCCATTCATAAATCCTTTTCTGTGGCCTCATGGGATATTAAAGTGTTTACCATATGCACACTTGAGAATCTTGCAAGAAGTAGTAGGTCATCTGGGGACATTTGGGCTTTTGGTCTGCTATGGAAGTGTGCGATTTTGGATGCATCCAGTGACTTGCCGCTACCGATTGGTGGTTTGAGTCAGAGATGGAAACTCGAGTCTGCGTCTTGCATCTTAAGTTGCATAAATAAAGACTTGGGACTTGATTTGGACTTGTGACTCATGAGACTTGTAAAAAACGCAATGGGAGTTTATATGAATATATCTCTGAGGGGAACTGTCTGTCTTTAGAAGTTTAGATGGTATTTTCTTTTCATCTTGCCTCTGTATAATGCATATTAAAGTAGTTTTCATAACCGCAGCGCTGCTTTGTTTACAGCGGCAACCAAGGAAACAATGTTTAATTGCTGTTCAAGCGCCACCTGCTGGCAGAGAGTGAATCTGCATTCTAATTCAGCCTGTCTTCTGTTTTGTTTCATGCGGATGTTTTATGTAGAATAGATTCACAAAACTAAAGTCAGACCATTTTGTTTTTGCTTCAAATTTCGAAATTACAGTCACACAGACACAGACACAGACACACAGACACACAGACACACACACACACACACAGACAGACACACACACACACACACACACACACACAGACACAGACACACACACACACACACACAGACAGTCACACACACACACACACACACACACACACAGACAGTCACACACACACACACACAGACACAGACACACAGACACACACACACACACACACAGACAGACAGTCACACACAGACACACACACACACACACACACACACACACAGAGACACACACACGCACAGGCACAGAGACACACACAGACACAGAGACACACACACACACACACACACACAGAGACACACACACACACACGCACAGGCACAGACACAGACACAGACACACAGAGACACAGACACACAGGCACAGACACACACACACACACACACAGACACACAGACACATTAGAGAAGCAAATACGCTCGAACCACATCAGACGCAAGTGAACTCGATCGCCACGGCATATTTTCCCATCAAACATCAGCTCATCAAAACAGAAGAACCCGCATTATGGGATTTTCCTCTCCATTACTGTAAAAAAAGCTGTAAAACGGCACATGAAAGATTTTGTTCAGTCTGTTTAAAGTTGTTGTGATTATGGATGGCAAAGCTGGAAAAAGGGCAGGACGCAAATCACAGCTCGTAAAAGGAAGATTCTGTCGTTTGTTTTGGGTCTTAATTGGCGACGGGGTGCCACAGCGCTTCAGTACCAGCTGCGGCTGGGATTTAAGACGGAACCGTTCAAAGACGAACACAAGGACCTCTTCATTGTACGATCTGTTAGAAGGCGTAATTGGAGTCCATATAATGGTGTTAGGCCTCATGGTTTCTGTCAATGATGTTGTTGTTGTGTTTTAAGTCACTTGTAATAGGTTTCTTCTGCTGTGATGCTGGCACAGAAATACTCACATACCATACACACTCAAACCCGTTTGGTAGGCTGAATGTGGATGGACGTAATAAACGGAGCCCAGTAGATATCTTCTGTTAGTGTGTTTATGTGCTGTGACCAATCTCAGTCAGGTTTAGAGCATATTTTCTGTCATTTTGAGGTGTTTTTTTGTGCATGCTTGTGTAGTGATTGTATTTTATGTGCAGGAGAAAGAAACAATGTCAGAAAGAGAGAGTTGATCAGGTTAGAATAAATAATGCTCCATTATTAAAACGTGGAATTCTAATATACAATCCCATGGACAAAAAGTAGTTTGGCACAATCTTTTAGTATTTCTTGGCACATTCTTTTATTATATCTTGTGGTTCTCAAAGTGCGACCACAAAAACCTATAAACCAGGAAATGATGTCGTAGAGAAGGACCCCTGGAGACCCTCATGACTGCGTGTTAGGGTCAAGAAGTCTCTTAAAATATCAGATAATTTGACCTTTTGATGAGAAAAATGTTGTGGTGTGATTCTTTAAAAATTTTTTTAATGAATTAATAATAATGGATAATATTTGAATAATATTTGTATGATGGTGTTTCAGTGGCACTTTTAAAAATAAAAAAAAATCTTAAGATTACGAGAATAAAGTCTAAATGTTTCGAGAATAAAGTTGAAATGTTTAGAGAATTTAAATCGTAGAAATTAAAGTTGATATATATTTTGCTATATATTTTGAGAGTAGCCTATATTGCGCATGCAAATGGCCCGGATTAAGAGCACCGAGAGGTTGCCAGGCCACCGGAATTGATTTGAATATTGTTGCGCTATAGCGCTCTTATTTAACCCTTTTTTAATACACTACAAATATATGTGGGATTATTGGCAGAAATCATACCATGTGTCATACTCACAGGGACAGTAGCTATGCTTGGAAATAATATTTCATGTCTTCCATTGTATTCGTTATTTCTAGTGCGCCAGCCACCCAATAGCAATAAGCTTTGTGCTTTTGGTAGCCTACTTTTTAATATAAAACAAAGCTTTCAAAATCAGTTTTATAGCAAAACACAAAATATGTGTCTTACAATAATGTTTTTCAAGCTCTTTAATGTTGCGTGACAGATCTGTATTTATGTGAATCAGTTTATTAAATTATACTGTTTTCTTTGTGAAAATTCCACCACCTAATGCGCAAAAAACGTTTGGGCGTCCAGACTTTCATTCCTCACATGTAGCCTATTTAATTAAACAGCAATAAAACGTTCTAAAGGTTGAAGTGGACTCCAACTCGTTAACATAAGTTACATTGTTGTCTTTTCTGAGGTAAGCTGTATAATGTTAAATGACTCTTCACAAGCTGTTGTATTCATGGTACAATACAGGAAATGAGTGGACATAATATTTAACGTCTTCCATTCAGCACGCCAGCTAGCCAGTAATCACAATAATGTTGTGCTTTGTTGCTTTTAATATAACACAGCTCAGCTTTCAAATTCTGTCAGTTTTATCACGAAATACAAATTATAAATTATTTTACATTTTTATAGCAAGATATAAAAGTGTAGGAACATCAGAAGGCATGAAAAAACAACATAGCCTAATTTATAATGAAAATAATGTCTCATTGTAATCGGAAAGATGATTGACTCACATGCTGGATGTTTTGCTGGACATTGTAGTTGGCGGAGCTGTAGCTCTGGTCAAACGATTCAGGACGCACAGACGGGGGAAGTGAGCCGGCGCGCTCGTGAAGCTTCGTCAGTGCGGATGGCCTAGCATCCATCTGGCAAATCTCTGCTCTCTACCGAACAAAACAGATGAACTCCTTCTGCTTTCCTGGACAAACAAGGATTTTTCTAACTCTGCTGCTCTGTGTTTCACGGAAATCTGGCTGAATGGCGACATTCCGGACAGCATGCTAAATCTGGCTAACTTCCAGCTGATCAGAGCCGATCGGGACGCGGAATCAACTGGGACTGCACTTCATCCTGCAGCATCTGGACAGAGCAGGGACTTATGTGAGGATCCTGTTTGTGGACTTCAGCTCCACTTTTAACACAATCATCCCGAACACCCTTCAGAATAAACTGACACAGCTCTCCGTCCCCACCTCCGTCTATCAGTGGATCAACAGCTTCCTGACAGACAGGCAGCAGTTAGTAAAGCTTGGTAAATTCACATCCAACACCCACACCATCAGCACTGGAGCTCCTCAGGGCTGCGTACTCTCCCCACTGCTCTTCTCCCTCTACACCAACGACTGCACATCTAAAGACCCCTCTGTCAAGCTCCTGAAGTTTGCAGACGACACCACACTGATCGGCCTCATCCAGGACGGTGACGAGTCTGCTTACAGACAGGAGGTTAAGGAGCTGGCTGTATGCTGCAGTCTTAACAACCTGGAGCTTAACACGCTCAAAACTGTGGAGATGATCGTGGACTTCAGGAGAAACCCCCCTGCTCTCCCCCCACTCACCATCATGAACAGCACTGTGACTGCAGTGGAGTCATTCAGATTCCTGGGCACCGGGAAGTGGGACAATCACATTGACTCTATTGTCAAAAAGGCACAGCAGAGGTTGTACTTCCTTCGCCAGCTGAGGAATCAACTGCCACGGCGCCCGGGGAGCAGTTGGGGGTTCGGTGCCTTGCTCAAGGGTCTCACCTCAGTCGTGGTATTGAGGGTGGAGAGAGTACTGGTTATTCACTCCCCCCACCTACAATCCCTGCCGGACCTGAGACTCGAACCCACGACCTTCGGGTTACAAGTCCAACTCTCTATCCATTAGCATATTGTTAAAAAATACTGCTATTTTCACTATTTACACTTACATTTGCAAATAGCCGCTGCCTATTCTTTTTCAAATTTTGCATGCTTACAACTCAAGAAATATTAAAGATATTGCAATATGATTTGAGATTCTGGTTCTTAATAAACTTTTCTTTTGGAATAATAATTTTCAAGGCCCTACATTGTTCAGTCCGAGAGATATATCCATTTTCAGATTGTTGATCAGTGCTTGAAAACCAAATGTCGGTCACTTTCTATACAGCTGATGCTTAGTGTATATAAAGCAGAATTTCTGAAGAATAAGTAATGTTGAAACTAGAAATGCATATTGTTTCCCTCTATCAAAACAACTGTATAAGACATACCTTTTTGAGTGTCATAAATATATTTTTTTTCCAAAATTTGTGTGTCTGTAACTCAAAATGTATTAGTTATCTCAATATGATATAAGAATCAGAAGTTCTTTCAGTTTATTTTTTATTTTTCTGTGGAATTTTCATTTCATCAAGGCCCTGTATGGTACATCTTGGTGCAGCTCTATGTCCACATTGTTGTATCCTACCCATTTTCACAGAAAATGTGGTTTTGTGTTTATCTAGACATCACTGCTGACAATGCAAATAATAACTGTAACCCTGCGTGTGGGAATGTACAGTGTGATGCATCAGATTATGAATGACCAGGATTAATTGTTAACTCTAGATGAAGTATGAACAGTATGAAATGTAAAATAAGATTACCCAGGATCCCATTTAACTGGGGTTTAATTTAAAATGACCCAGTGTTAATTATTTAATGTGTGAGAGACCTTAAATGTTTGAGGTACTATAAGTGATTCTGCCAAATATGCCCTTTAGCACTATTATATAACAATAAAAAAGAAAAAGAAATTCTAATAATTAATCCAAGTTAGGCAAATCTTGGTTTATGGATGTGAACGCAATGCGTGGTGAAAGCAACCACTTTTCCCTATGAGGTGTTGGATTTGATTCAAACTTGTTACAATACTGTGTGTTTGCACTCTTGGTAGCTTCAGAAGCTGTTAAAATGAACAAAACGCGTTCTTTCAAATATCCCTGAAACTGATTCAAAAATAGAATCTAATGAATAGACTACTGAGAGAAAGATAATGTCCCTCAAGCTTGACCATTTCAGTGCATTTTTAGCACTCCGACAGGTATGTTCTGTGCATATTGTTTTGATAGAGGTAAATAAGTTGCATTCCTAGTTTCAACATTACTTATTCTACAGACATTCTGCTTTAAATACACTAAGTACAACATTTTCTTTTCAGCCACTAAAAATAGGTAATATCTAACAATCTGAAAATGGAGCCTCATAGAGACCCCCATATCTCTGGGACTGAATGATGAAGATGATGATTAAAATGAAGATTCAAAAAGAAAAGTTTATTAATAAATATAATCTAAAATCCTTATGCGATATATTTAATGTTTCTTGAGTTATAGGCATGCAAACTTTGGAAAAAGAATATTTATGGCACTCAGACAGGTATGTTCAATGCAGTTGTTTTGACAGAAGTAAACGAGATACATCTTTAGTTTCAACATTATTTGTTCTTCAGACTTTCCTCTTTAAAAGAAAAGAAGTATTATATTTTTGCAAATTGACCCGCATTTGATTTTTGACCACTGAAAATATGTACATTACGGCCCTAAAAATGTCAAAACGGAAGTTTAAGACCACATATTTAAAAGGGCATTAAGATATCTTTAATACTTCTTGAGTTACAAGCATGTAAACTTTGGGGAAAAAAACTTCAAAAGTGATGTTTCCTCATTTTTGAATGGTCACCATTGGCACATAATGCAACAAATATTGCTAAAGTCAACAGATTTTACTAACAGACCTACCAAGCTCTGTGTAAAAATAATATTATGATGCTGCCATCTTTCTGAAGTCATTTTTACCCCCCTGTAATTTGGCTCTGAATCTCAGGTGAAAATGGCCTTTTTGACCCCTCTCTACAAAATAGTGGATTACTCCAATATTCAATATTCATCCATGACATTTAATATTTTGGCTTTCATCACTATACATGTCTGTCTGTCTTCAAGAAAATATCAGCAAAATCAAAAATTTGAGCCAGGAGTTTTTGATTTGATATGGAAGGACCCTTATGCATTTGTAACTGCAAGTTAACTGCATTCATGTCCTGCATTAAACAGTCTGTGTAAATGCATCTAAATGCCACTCCAGATGCAGATTCTGTGCCACCTCTGCGTTGCAAACACAAATTTTGTTGATACTGATTTCATTTGATTGGTAACAGCCCTATAGTGTCAGTATTTAAATGTATTGATTAAATTTAAGAATTTGACAAAAAAGACATTTATTTTGGTTAGAAAAAAATTGGCCGTATAAAGGTAAAAATGCCCATAAAAGGTAAAAATCAATGAAATATTATTGGTTAAAAGTTAATTTCTGTGACTCCCGCAAACTAACCACTGCACAGAATATGAAGAATATCAAAAGCTTTGGGAGTCAGCTGTCCACAACAGTCCTCAACCTGCCAAAATAACACGTCTGATTATCAAGATATCATTTTTGACATTATCGCACACCCCTAATAGATGCCCGTCTGATTTGTGTCGGGGTCCTCATCACATTGTCAGGTTTACAATAACCATTTGACTGCCCTTTTGAATTTTTTTTTTTTTTTTTTTTTTTTTTTTTTTTTTTTTAGAGAACCAAGCCTTACAAGCTACAATGCCTCTCGTGAAAGTCATGTGAGTTGCCTGACATTTTATTATACTGTATGAATTTATTTAGACCTAATCGTTATTGTCATCTAAAAGCTCAAGACATACTTTGAAAGGTGAAGGTGGAAAAGCTGCGTTGTCTCCTGCGTTGTATTCTCTTCCATGACTTGTCAAAGCAATTTCTTCTTCAAATACCCCAACAAATCACCACAGCCGTAACTGCCCTACCTTGTCAAGACTCATCTCGGCAGCGGTCAGCTGACACACATGAAACCGTAACATGCCACGTATGGCAAATCTCTCTTGACTTTTACATGTGGGGAAAAATGAATCAGAAGCAGGTCCTTTGACTTTTGTCTTTTATAAACTCGTTTCCACTTGTTTCCACTGGATTATTAAAGGAAGGAACACAAACTGCATCCAATTGCTCCTAACCAGGGGCATTATAGTAGTGATTTACACCAATCATCTTTAGATGTTATTTGTATTGACGTCAACTAATAGTAGTGTGATTATTATGATTAACTCTTTGGCAAAAACGGCACGCAAAGAAAACAGCTGTGAGTTTTTTAGAAAACCTTTGGAGGGAAAAGCAGTGTCGTTTTTGATGGTACTCCAAGAAAAGTAGTATTTTCATCAGGATGCCAGCCTCTCCCCCCTCCGTTCTTGCACACTGTTCATTTATCCCGCTCTGGATGAGGGGAAGTAAAGACTGCAGACCAAGTATGGATGTCTTTTAGCAGCCACTGAGTGCAGCAGGATCCACGGCTGAATGATCCGTCCGTTTCATTAGCAGCAGGGCTCTGCTCCATACTGGAACTCTACACGCCGTCTCAAAGGGTCCAGTATCAATTGATGACGATGCTCAATGAGTCTGGAGTGGTTTTGTATGTGTATTTGCATGTGTATGGGCTTTTTTCCCCCACTGTTTTGTTGATTGACTCTGGCATGAGCTTCCTGCTCTTCTAGATTGCGTATCGCCAAGGTTCAATTTCAGAGGAACATTTGTAGCCGGGACATCAACATTTGAAACATTTTGAAAATACACTTTTTTATTTATTTATTATTTTTTTTTTTTTGCAAAGCCTACTTTGACAGCCATGTAATCTAAATGCATACAATTAAACTTTTAAATATTTTCTTGATTGACTCTGGCTTAGGCTTCCTGTACCTCTATATTACATATTGCCAATTTCAGAAACACATGGACTTTATTTGTTTGCTTTATTTATTGACTGATTGTTTGCTTAGTTGTTTGTTTTATTTCAGTTCTTATTTATTTTTGGTATTTATTTTTATTTAATATTTTTATTTAGATATTCTATTTAATTATTTATCCATTTATTGATTGATTATTTATTGCCACATTTCAAATTATGTATTATTTAATAGCATTTTATGATTGAACCAACATTTGAAACATTTAGAAAATACACTTTTTAAATTATTTATTTATTTGGTAGCTATGCAATCTAAATGCATGCAGTTATCCCCCACTGTTTTCTTGATTGACTGGCTTGGGCTTCCTGGCCCTCTATATTACATAGTGCCAGTTTCAGAGGGACACATGGACTTGATTGATTATTTATTTTAGTTGATTGTTTTATTTTAGTTCTTTTTTTTTATATTTATATTTATTTTATATTTAATATTTTTATTTAGTTTTTCTATTTAATTATGTATCTATTTATTTATTATTTATTGCCACATTTCAAATGATGTATTGTTTAACAGAATTTTGGGATGAAAATATAATTTTAAACAGCTAGCATTTTTCTGTATCTAAATACCCACAATTGATGTTCACACATTTTGCATAATTGCACAATTACAGCTTAGCTGTAAATTATGCACAGTACAATATTTTGTATTGACTTTTCTTCAAAAGCAATGTTAACTTTTCTCTGTTTTATTCATGTCTACGTTCATGAAAGTTGGTGCACAAGTACGCTTGCTTGACACTTGAATTAATTAATTAATTAATTAATAGCTGCAGAATTGTTGGTTGAGGTGGAAATGATGCCAATGTTAAAAATCTTACAATAAGTATTGACCATAATTATTGCATTATTTTTGTAATGGATTTTTATAATGCAGTATTGAATCTGGATCTGGAACAATGTTAAAACAATAATACCACAACATAAAAAATAAACAAGCAGCCATTTCAGTCTTATCTGAATTCACTCACTCAGAATAAACAGCATTTCGTTTTTCTGCAGTTTCATAACTGGGTCATTCTGTCAAATCAAACAAATTTCAAAAACTTCCACGGCACAAATGATTGATTTTGCTAATATTTTTTTCTGGAGAAAGACATTTATAGTGATGAAAGCCAAAATATTAAATGTAATGGATGAATATTGACTGAGTAATCCACTATTTTGTAGAGAGGGGTCAAAAAGGCAATTTTCACCTGAGATTCAGAGCCTATAGGGGGGTATAAATGACGTCAGAAAGATGGCAGCATCATAATGTTATTTTTACACAGAGGTCTGATAATAAAATCTGTTCTTTAGCAATCTTTGTTGCATTATGTGCCGATGATCAAAAATGGGGAAACGACACTTTTCAAGTTTTTATTTTTATTTTTTCTCCAAAGTTTGCATGCCTGCAACTCAAGAAGTATTAAAGATATCTTAATGCCCTTTTAGATATTGGGTCTTAACAAACTTTCATAATTTTTCCTCATGGGGTTTCCTCATTTTTTAATGGTCACCATTGGCACATAATGCAACAAAGATTGCTAAAGTGAACAGATTTTACTAACAGACCTACCAATCTCTGTATAAAAATAACATTATGATGCTGCCATCTTTTTGAAGTCATTTCTATCCCACTATAGGCTCTGAATCTCAGGTGAAAATTGCCTTTTTGACCCCTCTCTACAAAATAGTGGATTACTCAGTCAATATTCATCCATGACATGGAATATTTTGGCTTTCATCACTATGCATGTCTGTCTGTCTTCAGAAATAAATACTATTGGCAGAATCAAAAATTTGAGCTGGGGACCCAACTGAAGTTTTCTGCTGAGTCACAGTCATCTATTTCTCGCTCTCTTCTGCTCTTTCACGCCTGCCACTGTTGATCCAGAAGACGCGGCAGCTGTAATGACTAACCTGCCCGCCTCGGCCCTTTCCTCCGCTCCTCCGAGCCGTGCCAACGCACTGGACCAAGGATTCCCTCTGCTTTTTTCCTCCGTTCCGCTACTTATTCCCCCTTCCGTCTGTTAGCGGCCCGTTAGTCACCCACTCAATCCCTCGATGCGTTCCTATAATTGTACTTCCAGGGATGCAGCCAGGCAGACTGACTGGCGCAAGCTTTCAATATTTCATTCGGACGACAGTGATGTGATTCACTGCTTTGCTTCAGTGTTTTTGTGTTTGTTTGACGTTTACCATGTACTTGTCACCATTGACACATGGCAGGTTTTTAGCTCGCATTACTGGAGTGCACTTTGCCCGTGCTGGATTTTATTATTTACGAGAATAATCGTAAATGAAATTTGGGAAATGGATATTTTAGCGCTTTTATATCAAATGGTGAGTCATGGAACAGTTTCTCTGGCGCTCCAGAAGCGATAGTCACCTGCTACTCCATGTCCTCACCCTCCTGCAAGCCAGTGGAAAGAAATGTTCCATCGGGTTTTATTTCTGTTTTCTTACGTCTCCAGGAGCGAGATGCTCGTGTTGCAGGAACAGCAGCACACCCTTGCACCTCGTCAACAGTGACGCGGGTTTCAGCGAGCGCTTTAGTCTCCTACTGTACCGTGTCCATATTTACTAGAGGAAAAAAGCTAAATTTAGTGCAGAGTAAAGGACAGCATGTTCATTTTGAGATATGACTATTACTACATGCACTAAGTAGTGCATCAGTCAGACTAGGAAAACAGGGAGGACAGACCGAAGATTAGGTCACACTTTATATTAGGTGACCGTAACTACTGTTTACTAACATTCAGTAACAAGACTAGGGCTTTACAATGTTGTTCTAGAAAACTCTCACAATTACTTCTGAGTTTGAGGTATGGTTAGTTTTAGGAGTAATGGTAGGGTTAGGGTTAAAGGTTATAGTGTACTGTAAGTCTTCCCACGTTTGTAATGAGAGTGACTTATAAATCTGTTGTCAATAAAAGCATTTCAAAAGAAGTTTTCCTGTGGTTTTCCACCAAAATAAAAGCTCTGTGGTTTGACGTTTGCAGCAAATATGTGTATAAATACAGTATTAGTATTGTAGTTGTACTGTTGTCTCTTGCTCTACATAAAACAACAACACTAATAACCGTAATAATCAATAGTACTACAATAATATTTCTTTATCGCTTTTTATAATAATAATAATAATAATAATTATTATTTTGTTGTTGCATATACCTTAACATTATTAATATTATTAGAAATAATCAGTAGTATAGTGATATTTCACTTATTTTATTAAATTTGATGATGATAATAATAATAATAATAATACATGCTATTATAGTAATATTATTTTTTTTATGTTTCATTATTATTATTGTTGTTGTTCTTGTTATAGGCCTATAACTTAATATTATTAATAATAATCAGTAGTATTATAGTGATATTTCTTTTATTTTTAATAACTTTATTATAATAATAATAATAATAATAATAATAGCTGCAAGCTGCTTCAAGCACTTAAGGCATTTAAAGCTGCAGTCCGTAATTTTTGTTTGGTTAAAAATGATCCGAAATCAATATTTGAGCAAGTACATAACCAGCCAGTGTTCAAAACTATCACCTTACTTTAGCCCGATTCACAACGGTTAGCTTATAATAATGTTTTTTAATTTGAGTGGTACGGGTAGGTTTTCACGGGAAATTTGAGCATGGCACTGCGTCATTACATCACGTCTGTAAACATGAAGAAGAAGTCCCGGCTACTAGGTTATGGCATGTGAGGATCCTGCAGGTGGCGGATCATTTTTAGCCTTTTCTTACAGCAGCTAGAATAATTAAATCTATCATTATGATGGCGGATTGTGATCCAGAAGGGATTATGTGTTTATGAAACACATGTGAATGAAATTAAGTTATATTCCAGTTTTAAATGTGCTTCTGATTACAGATAGCCTGGGATTACATAGGATTTGTATTTTAAAGACAACCAGTTTAATTTGTTTTTTGGGTTATAAGAATTTCTTAATATGAAATTCGAATGGCATGACAATTAGATTAGACTGTACAGAAATTGAAATCTACACGCTAATACACACTCAGTCACACAATAAAGTATAAATAAATGAGAATAAAGTATAACAATAATAATTTGCACAGTTTGATGTGATATGAGCTAACCGATCTTTAGATTAAATCACCATTGGTAGCGTGATTTATGGTAATGTTTTTTTCCTCAGTTGGTCAGAACAAATGTGGCAGACTTGTTACTTACTTATTCAGATGGCACTATACGGTGAAAATTTTTATTTGGGTCATATATTCCCAGACATAGGCTAGAATCTGTGATTGCAAAGTACAGTAAACATCCACATCGGTGCGGTGACTGACAGCTACACATTCACCTCAAAACATTAGATTCATCCGCGCTGAAGCCGTGCCGACTCACAGCCCACCCAAGCTAGATAATTCAGCAAAAAGCTGCAAT